>NW_019947209.1:24925-29113 GCF_002910315.2 Salvelinus sp. IW2-2015 | reverse complement strand
CAAACCCCTTTACCCATTCACACCCACACATGCTCTCTCCCTTTTCTTGTTTCTCTCTCTCTCTTCCTTCTACTCTTTCCGTTCTCTCTCTCATTCTCACGTTCTTCGCTCTCTCTTTCTCGTTCTCTCTTTCTCTCTTCTCTCTTCTGCCTCTGCTCTCTCTCTCTCTTCTCTCTCTCTCTCTCTCTCTCTCTCTCTCTCTCACACACACACATACGCACCCCATCTTGTTGGTTTTATTTAATTAGGGACACCCAGGGTACACTTAAGTCGGTGGGAGACTGTTTATGACCGGGGGTCAGCGAGCCAAAGGCTACATTGAATGCCAGGGGTGAGAGAGAAACACCTCTCGGGTTCTTTTTATAACCCATTATCACCCCCTATCTGTGGCAGACTGGTGCTGCAGGACAAATATGCTGTAGGAGTGGGCCTAAATACATACATAAATAAATGTGTAACTTAGCAGATGCTTTTTAATGTTACTTGCGCTACACTCTTGCCGAATAGGACACTGCTTACCGATCAGACAGATCAGTGATGCCCTCTCCTTGTCCGGGGAGATCTGTGATCAGAGCCCTGGAAATCCATGTGCTTTCAGGCTTTGCCAGAGTGTGACGGAGCATCCTATTCCCTATTTAGTGCACTACTTTTGACCAGAGCACATATGTAGGGAATAGGGTKCCATTTGGTACACAGACGGTGGCTTTTTACATCCCCGTTTTTGAAGTAATGCTATCTGACTGACGCTGAGGATGTGGTGCTGGTGRTTTGTAACGAATACCTAGCCTCTGTCACAGGCCACGTGAGCAAAGCCTGGACATCCGCGGCTAACACATGCCGCGAATAGTTACACGAGTAGAAGGACTGAAAAAACACAACTTCAGAAWACGGACTGTATCCTCTGTCCGCTTTCAGCAGCTAGATGAGTTCAGCTCAACTGTAATGGAGGGGTCATTTCTTCAGCTAAAAGGTCTATAAAGACTCTATATCAGTCAGGTTACAAAACCATGCCTGGGACCTGAAGACTCTTGTTAGCTCCCCTAGCTAATGCCTAGGCTTTAGCTCACAGGGATAATACAGACTTGTGGCCTTTAGAAGACCCAGCCTTGAAGTTAAAAAACTCCAAAATATCTTTATTTAGCCGTTGTCCTATGGCAAAACATACAGAGGCAGCCTCCTTCCATGTTACACAAACTCCCTAAAAGTTAAGTGGGATGCCATGGACCTAAAGGACACAAAGGAACATACATCGTCACACATGTCCCCAACTGCTAAATACCAACCTGTGAGTCTTAGCAGGCCTGTTAGGACGGTCTGTAGTGGGATGTGTAGTGGGTACAGCATGGTGGTGTACGGCCTCTGTGTGTACGTCTGCAGGTTCATGTTTCAGGCAGCAGCATGGATCAGGTTGTATCCATGGCATGGACAGCTGCAGTGTGATTCTCACCTTCAATGGCTGACGAGTTGGCTGAGAGAGCTGCATTGCTCACGGCTAGCGCCAACAGGCTAATTGCTAGCAAATGGCTAACATGCACATGCAGTCTCATTTCCATTGCTATCGTCAAGCGGCTATTGCTAAGCTAAGGCTAACGTAGTTGTATGGTGATGATGACTCAGGTGTTTAGGTGATTCTCAGCTGTGTTGTGATTCTCTATTCTTCTGAGAAGGGTGGACATCTTGTTGACCAATGCTAGCAGCTACCGACTAATCGCTAAGCTATAGGCTAACCTATGTGGCATAGGTTTGTGACTGTGTGATGCTAACGATACACGTACACGCACATGATTGATTTGATCTATCCTCAACTTGCAGAAGGAATAATGAGCTAGCGTTTCTACCCGCCAATGTCAATGTTAATTGTGGATGTGAAAAATGCGCCACAGCCTTTGACCTAAGATCCTCAGACTCAAGATAAGTTGCATCTGACTCAACACGCACATTGATCAAATGGGTCAAGGGCGGAAAGCTTAGCACCCGTGTGACCGTCCATGACCGTCCATGGTACACAAATGGGACTCTCTGTGCTCTCTGTGTTCTCTATGGGCTTCCTATTCCGGCTTGATTCACAAGTAAAGCACATTTACTGCTCATGATCGTCGGTCATCACCTCCTCTGCTGTGTGTGTGTGTGGTGTGTTGTGTTGTGTGTGTGTGTGTGTGTGTGTGTGTGTGTGTGTGTGTGTGTGTGTGTGAATGAGCGTGTGAATGAGCTATTCCCATTCATCACCTCCTCTGGTCATTGTCAGCATTATAACCCACCAATAGTACATTCCTAGTGAGTACACACTGTCATGTGTATGTGCAACGACCTGGGGTTGTAACTCGGGTCCCCTAGTTATTCTGTGTCAGAGGATACTTACTATCCATGGCTACATGTACATTACTGTCGCTAGCTCAGATTTCACCATCTACAAACATGCAGTCTAAACTACTCCAGGTTATGCTATGTAAACAGGGGTACAATAGGGAGAGAAGGATTAGGAACGGAGTTCCCATCATTTTGACACGTAATAATATGACTTCCTGACACAGGGTTTGTTGTCGGAGTCTGACTCTCCAGAGTTGTCTTTACCTAGGTCTGCTCCGCTCAAATAGTCTAAGCAGGTCTAAGCATCTCCATTCAAGGAGCTGAAATCTGAGTGTAGCAATCTGAGAGGGTGTTGAGTATTCAATCTGCTCTTGGCTTTACACACAGTCACACACCAAGTCTGTTCTGGACACACAGCCACACACCAAGTCTGTTCTGGACACAGCCACACACCAAGTCTGTTCTGGACACACAGTCACACACCAAGTCTGTTCTGGACAGACAGCCACACACCAAGTCTGTTCTGGACACACAGCCACACACCAAGTCTGTTCTGGACACACAGTCACACACCAAGTCTGTTCTGGACAGTCACACACCAAGTCTGTTCTGGACACACAGCCACACACCAAGTCTGTTCTGGACACACAGCCACACACCAAGTCTGTTCTGGACACACAGTCACACACCAAGTCTGTTCTGGACACAGTCACACACCAAGTCTGTTCTGGACAGACAGGTGTTGATGCAGGAAAATAAATAGCGGCTGTGAAAGTGTCCAGTGTGATGAATAMGGTCTATTTTGGATAAAGAGAGCAATTGGGTTTATCCGTAATGTCTGTATGTCTGTACATGTAAGTTGATCCAGTAAGATGTTTGGAGCCAATGCGTCTGTGCTTTACAAGAAGATTAAAGGAGTAATCCACTACAAAGCTATTTTTGGGTATTTTCTTCATTATTCCACTGTTGATGAAGTTCAGCAATCAAGTTTTCAAAATATTGGACATTCAAAAAGCAAATTGCCACATCATCATGATGATTATAAATCCTTTAATTCGGTTTCTTGTGTGTCAAATCAATACAGGAGTGTTAGAGGTCTCCAATTTTATTAATGGAACTGAACTTTCTAGGAAGTATAGAAATCAAAATTCATGATCAATAACAAAGGCTTGTCTGTCTTTTCTTTTTTCCCCCTTTATTTAAAAAAAAATTATTTATTAGATTTTCAGACAATAACAACAAAAAACACTACAACCCCTCCCTCCCCTCCCTTCCCTTCCCTCCCTCGCGCCCTCCCTCGACCTCCACTCCCTCCCTCCCTCCCTCCCTCCTCCCTTCCCTCCCTCCCTCCCTCCCTCCCTCCCTCCCCTCCCTCCACACCACCCTACACACCCTCCACTTCCTCCCTCCCTTCTACTCAATCCACCCCTCCCTCCACACCC
Organism: Salvelinus sp. IW2-2015; assembly: GCF_002910315.2. Classification (NCBI taxonomy): domain Eukaryota; kingdom Metazoa; phylum Chordata; class Actinopteri; order Salmoniformes; family Salmonidae; genus Salvelinus; species Salvelinus sp. IW2-2015. Next base: position 25,364 of record NW_019947209.1, on the reverse strand, counting down.
TCCCTCCCTTCCGTCCACTCCTCCCTACCAAAACCACCACTCCCACCACCCAAGGCATCTATAAAAAGTAAGTTAAAATGGAAAGAAAAAAACAGAAACAAACCAGTAATAGAAAAACAAAACAATGGAAAAAAAAGTTATAATAAAAAGTCTTATCAGCACAAATGTGCCACTAGAACAGATATGACTGCCCCCTTACCAATATGCAAGTTATCACTAAGTAAAAGACAGCTCTCCAGTATGGTCTTAATGGGACCGGTTAAGTCAAACTTTGGTCAGGCCCATGGACAGTGTACCTAACCTTCTCCAGAGGCAGAGATGGGACCACCTCCTAACCTGTGCATAAAGTGAGGGCGACTTTGCAGGACTTCCAGTAAGAGAACAGGGCGGCGAGCCAGCAGCGAAGGGCAATGCTTATTGCATTCTCCTGATGCATTGG
>NW_019947209.1:6521-24470 GCF_002910315.2 Salvelinus sp. IW2-2015 | reverse complement strand
CTGCCGCCCCCTATGTCTTGCTCGCTGTTGTCTTTTCTAACATGGCCGTTCAGTGATTACCAGACCTAAACCCTTCACTCTCTTTATACTGACATCTTTATCATTAACAGACTCACCTCTCTCTCTCTGTCTCTCTGCAGACCTAGTGGTGGAGGCCTCCAGCCCCGATGAGCTGCATCTCCACGTGCCGCTCTCCTGTGACCTCTCCTGTGACTCCACAGATGACCATGGAGGCCAAAGCTCCTCCAACGACACCCCGGCCCCAGGCTCCGTGTGTCAGTCCTGTAACCCCCCACGAAGTCTTGCTACACCGGCCGAAGAGGAGCCCCTAGCCTCCACAGAGGAGGTCCCCATGGAGAAGTTGGCGAGCGAGGAGGAGGAGGCTGCATCTGAGGAGGTGGTAGCTGAGGAAGAATCTTTGGAGTCTGCAGAGACTTCAGAGGAGGTCCAAGCATCAGAGGAGAGAGTGGAGGAAGCTGCCTCGTCTGAGGAGGAAGAACTGGAGGAAGCTGCCTCGTCTGAAGAAGAAGTAGTGGAGGAAGCTCCCTCGTCTGAAGAAGAGGTTGTAGAGGAGGTTGAGGCAGAACATGAAGCTGAGGAAGAAGAGGTTGTAGAGGAAGAGGAAGCAGTTGAGGAAGCTGTGGCCATGGAGGAGGAAGTGGAGGTAGTTGAAGAGGAAGTAGAGGAAACAATAGAAGAACCTGCAGTAGAGGAACCTGTTGTTGAGGAGGTAKCGATTGAGGAGGTTGCCGAGGAGGTTGCCGAGGAGGAGGCAGTAGAGGAAGAAGTAGTATTAGTGTCTGAACCTGTGGTGGAACCCAAGCTGGTTGAATCTGAGCCAGAACCTGTGGTGGAACCTGAAGTGGTTGAACCCGAGCCAGAGATGGTGGTCGAGGAGGTGGCTCCAGAACCAGAGCCTGTTGTAGAGGAAGCTGCTCCGGAACCTACTCCGGAACCTGCGGAAGCCGCTCCAGAACCTGTAGAAGCAGGTGAGGTGGTTGTGGAGGCAGTGAAGGAGGAGGAGCTGGTGGAGGAGGTGGCAGCTGTTTTGGAGGAGGTACATGTTTTTGAGGAGGAAGCGGTGGTGGAAGAGGAGGCACCTGTTGTTGTTGTTAAGGAGGATGCGACTGTTGTTGAGGAGGCGCCTGTTGAGGATGTGACAGTGGAGGATGCACCAGCAAAGGCAGAAGCACCAGCAAAAGGTATTGAGTACTGCGTTATCAGAATTTATCATTTGAACGAGATAAACGTTATTGTCCAAACAATTTGGAAACAAACATGTTTGTTTATATCAATGTGTCGATATTTATTKTTTCTATACTAAATGTGATTGCTCATGCTAAAAGTACCTCTGGCGAGCACTTTTAAGTTACATACTATAGAGATGGGGTTACAGGATCCTGTTATATCTCCCCCCTTTCTTCTTCACAGTGCTTTGAATACACTTCAGTCGGCTCTTAGGAGGCCCAATTGTCAACTTTACAGTGTCAACTCAAGTGTATTCAAAAGCATGATGAGCGAGTGCTACTGTAATCAGGAGACTGCCATTTGGTCCGTAGTGTTGACACCAGCTATAAAAGACATAGGATTGGTCTGGCTCTTACATTATCTCTAAACCTCCATCTCTCTCTCATTCTCTCTCTAACCACTTTCTCCTCCCTCTTCTCCTTCCCTCCCTCCACCATTCTCTCTCCCTGGCCGTGCCATGCCCCAGAACCTGATATGTGTGGCTAAAGGTGCATCAGGAATAACCCCTAGCTGGGCCCGAATAAACAGGACAGACATAGAGGAGGAAGGAAGAGATAGATAGATGGCAGATGGACACTGATATAACAACATGGACGTGGCTACAGAGCCACACAACGATATCAGTGTTCTGTTGTTATGGCAGGAAGTCAATTGGTGTCATGTTCAGGGGAGCTCAAAGGTGAAATGTTCAGATAGAAATGTAATGAATAGAGCTGACAGGATCCCCCTATTCTACATGACAGACAAGCATGTATGCACCCTGTACTGCGTATTACAAGCATACACTGAGTATACAAAACATTAAKAACACCTGCTCTTTCCATGACATAACTGACCAGGTGAAAGCTATGATCCCTCATTTATGTCACTTTTTAAAAYCCACTTAAATCAGTGTAGATGAAGAGGAGGAGACAGGTTAAAGGGGGACTTTTAAGCCTTGAGACAATTGAGACATGGATTGTGTATGTGTGCCACTCAGATGGTTTATGGGTACGACAAAAGATTCAAGTGCCTTTGAACGGGGTTTGGTAGTAGGTGTCAGGCGCACCGGTTTGAGTGAAGAACTGCAACGCTTCTGGGTTTTTCACACTCAATAGTTTCCTGTGTGTATCAAGAATGGTCCACCACCCGAAGGACATCCAGCCAACGTGACAAAACCGTGGGAAGCATTGGTGCCAACATGGGCCAGCATCCCTGTGGAATGCTTTCGACACCTTGTAGAGTCCATGCTCGATGAGGGCAAAAGGGGGGTGGGGTGTGCAACTTAATATTAGGAATTTGTTCCTAATGTTTTGTATACTCAGTGTACATCATCATGATAATGCAGGGGAAATTTAACTTTCTGACTCATGGATATGGATATGTCAAGTTTGGATTCGACCTTGGTCTGATGACCCCATAGTTGAGTTGACTGACAGGCTTTTCCTCCAATCAGCAGTGGTTGAGGAGGCAACAAAGCTCAGAGACTGCTCCCACATCAATGAGATGCTCCGATTGGTTTCTGCCGAATCCTCGCCTGAGTTCGCAGGTAAGGAGCAAACAAGAGTTACAAGTAAGGTCCTGAGTTTTTCTCAATTCATCATTCCTCGATTCCTTCCATTTTGATCTCACCACCTCCTCACTCGTATTGGAGGAGAAGGTCCAAGGGGAGGGACCTTGGACCTTCTTCTCCATTGTGTATTGAGAAGCAGGCGAAGAGAGGACGCAAGGAATCTAGAAAAGATTAATTGTGAAAAATATCCAGATTTTTTGGGGGACCACATGGGCTGACCAGGAAAAACTCTGGTCATGTGGTCATGTCTTTATATGTGAACAGGAGGGATTGAGAAATCTACTGGGCTTTTCTGCTAAAATTACTGTGGAAATTGTTTCAAGGTGTGGACTGGATGGTAGTGTGTGTGTGTGAGTGTGTGTGTGCGTGGGTGGGTGGGTGTGTGTGTGTGCGTGGCTGTGTGTGTGCGTGTGTGTGCCTTCCATTATATTACCATGACTACCATGACCATGAGTCAGGTTAGTTCATTCATGGTGCCTTCCATTACAATACAATGACTTCCATGACCATGCAAAATGTATCGTCTCCTCTCTTCTCTCCCACCCTTTAAAAAAAATATTTTTCAACATCTGCTCTCTTCATCTGCTACTTCTGCCTCTCTCCACCTCTCTCTATCATCCTCTCTTCATCCCTCTCTTCTCTTTTATCTCCCTCTGTCCTCTTCTCCTCTCTCCCCCTCATCCTCTCCTCTCCCCCTCAATCCTCTCATCCATCTCTCTTCTCTTTCTCTCTCCTCTACTCCTCTCGCCCCCTCTTTCTTTCCTCATCCCACTCTCCTCTCCAGCTGCTATAAAGAAGCTGCAGCACATCTACCACTCAGCCATCAAGCCCATGGAGACGGCCTACAAGTACAACGAGCTCAGAGCTCACGAGGTCACAGGTAGCCTGTCCAACCACTTAGCATTAGCCTTGAGCCATTACCTATTAGCATTCTGTTTCAATCTGTTTTATACTGATCTGTTGTCTTAGCGTATTAGCCTTTAGCCTGGTTAGCATTGTTCAGATTTGTTTATTAGTATTAGCATATTAGCCTTTAGCAATTAGCTATTAGCCTGTTCATTACCAACCTGTTACACAAAGAACAACAAAATGCTACATTTCCCCAGAAAAAACAGACAGGCATAAGTCTAGTTACCAACAGTCCTTGTAGACATTGTCATTAGCAATGGGGTTTCCCCAGGCAAATGGGCAATACTATACACAGTTGTGTGCCAGCTTAGTTTAAATTATCTGGTGCCTTCGCCTGAAGAAACTGGAAAATCAATGAAACATAAATAAACKAATTAACTGCATATACACCTGCCAGTAATCGAGTGCACCSAGGAGCTCTCCAGAAAGTGACTTTGTATGCCTCAGCATATATATACAGCTTTGTGTGGGCGACCAGGCCTCACTTAACCCAGGCTTGTTAGAGCTTGAGGGCTCCATCCATAGTACCATGATGTATGCAATGAACGCCCCCTTGTGGGACAAAGTGTACCATTGACAAAGTCTACAGAAGTGACCCCCCCTTCTCTCTCTCTCGCTTTCTCTCTCGCTTTCTCTCTCGCTTTCTCTCTCACTTTCTCTCTCACTTTCTCTCTCTCTCTCTCTCTCTCTCTCCTCCCTCTAGATGGAGAGATCACCTCCAAGCCCATGGTACTGTTTCTGGGACCCTGGTCTGTAGGCAAATCATCCATGATCAACTACCTGCTGGGCGTGCACGGTACCCCACAACAACTTTACACAGGTAAGAGCACCTGTCGCATAGCTTGGGCCTGGAGTTTCACCAGACCAACTCCTGACCAATTCTCTACTCTGACAATCAGTCAATCAATCAAATGTATTTCTAAAGCCCTCATGGCACCCCTTACCAGTCTACACCGCAAGGTTTCCACTTTATCATTTACTCTAGTCAACATCTTGTCTATCTACTACTGATCTGTCATCTATTGCACCCTTCCCAATACACTTCTCTCAGGAATACAAACATGCCTCAATGCAACCGCTTCCTTTTCTTAGTTAACTATTTGAATAGCTGCTCATACTAATCTCTCTCTTACACATTCTATCCACCCTCTCTTCCTCCTTATCTCCCCCCTCTTCCTCTCTCCCTCCCACCTATCCCCCTCTTCCTCCCTCCCTCTCTCCCAGGTGCTGAGCCCACTACATCTGAGTACACAGTGGTGATGCACGGTGACAAGTTCCGCTCGGTGGAGGGCATCGTGATGGCAGCTGACAGCTCCAGGTCCTTCTCCCCTCTGGAGAAGTTTGGCCAGGGGTTCCTGGAGAGGCTGGTGGGGATTGAGATGCCCCATAAACTGCTGGAGAGAGTCACCCTGGTGGACACGCCTGGGATTATTGAGAACCGCAAGCAGCAGGAGAGAGGTGGGAGAACACACACACTAACCTCTCATATACAGCCATGTGTATTAGATCATATACACTCTTTAGATATTTGTTACATGCTGTGAAGTGACAATCACAAGCAGCAGGAGAGAGGTGGGARAACAGACAGAGATTCATTAACAGTCACACTCATGCACACAGAATGGTAACACACTGCATGCAACACACACACCTACAAATTCACAAAAATGGAATGATGAAAAGACTTAACTCACTGTATACTACCACACCTTTGAGTCAAACAGCCTCTGATTGGTCGCTCTCCTTCCCCCCTCCAGGCTACCCCTATAGCGAGGTGTGTCAGTGGTTCATTGACCGTGCTGACCTCATCTTCCTGATGTCCTTGATGTTGACCCCACCAAGTTGGATGTGGGCGGGGAGCTGGCGACGTTGTTCAAACAGATGAAGGTAAAGAAGTGTAAAGCATAGAAATAGAATTACTAGAACGAAAGTGTTGGGTGGACCGGCAGCCATATTGAGTGTACCAATAGGAGTAAAGCAGAAGGCAAAAGTAGTAAGTTCAGCATTCAATTTTTGCTTTATCAACAGTCACTCAACTGAAATTACAAAAGAGTACATTCCTTTCTCATTCTAGTAATTATATGTCTATGGTGCAAAGCAAAGTGCCTTAGATTGCCCCATATTCAGTCAGTTTGGCCTAGCACTTTAATAACCTTTCTAAACTCTGTTTTCTTCAATCTTCATTGATCCATCCATTAATTCATTCATTCTAGGGCCGAGAGTCCCAGATCCGCATCATCCTGAACAAGGCAGACAGCCTGTCCTCCCAGGACCTGATGCGTGTCTACGGCGCCCTGTTTTGGTCCATGGCTCCTCTCATCAACGCCACAGAGCCTCCCCGGGTCTACGTCAGCTCCTTCTGGCCCACAGAGTACGCAGCCGACACCAGCCGAGAGCTCTTCATACGGGAGGAGATCTCACTGCTCGAAGACCTCAACCAGGTGAAGCTCAACCACCTACAGACATTACAGAATATCCACAAACAAACACATTACACGCACACACCAGCCCATGGCTTTTCATACGGGAGGAGACCTTGCTGCTCGAGAAGCTACCATCTCCTGCCGTTGTGCACTTGAGCAAAGCACCTCAAATCTGTGACAATGGCGAACGTGCATAAAGATATCAGAATTCAGATGTGACATCATTGTTTAGACTATCCACTGAGTTCTGAAACTACGGCGCGTATATGGTTCGGGTTATCACAAGTCCCGGCGTCTTGAAGCTAAAATTGGAATCATGTATACTGTGCTAATGACCATGCAAACAAAAGAGTCACGGAGAGCGATGTACAATTCGTCGAATTTAGCAAAACGAGGAATTTGTGATAAGTCCATCTTTATTCACCTCTGCTGTTGACAATAATCTCCTTGTTCTTCTATCTTCAGGTAATTGAGAACCAGCTGGAGAACAAGATAGCCTTCATCCGCCAGCACGCCATCCGGGTCAGGATCCACGCCCTGCTGGTAGATCGCTACCTCCATACATACCACGAGAAGCTGGGCTGGTTCAGCGACCCCGATGAGGTGTTCAGGGACATCGTCTCAGACCCTGACAAGTTCTACATCTCAAGTCCATCCTGGCCAAGACCATGTAAGTGAGAGAGTGTGTGTAGGGAGGGGGTGTAGGTGTCATGAGGTGTGTGTATGGAATATGTATATAACGTGGGTTTAAGGTGTGCAAAGTGTGTGTATAATGTGTATGTAATGTGACAATGTGTATATAATGTGTGTATTAAATGTGTGTGAGTAATGTGCATAAAACATGTCTATAATGTATGTGTGTTTATAATGTGTGTATAACTAACATGTTTAAACGTGTGTATAACATGTATAGAACTTGTGTGTTCTCCATTTCTACAGGTGAGCAAGTTTGACCTGCCAGACAAAGAGGCCTACCAGGACTTCTTTGGCATCAACCCTCCATCAGGCTTTAAGCAGCTGTCCTCCCTCTGTTCCTGGTCGTCAGGCTGTCTGATTGACAAGATAGAGAAAGCTATCACTGTGAGCTCCCTGCCCTACTGATTAGCCTGGGAAAGAAAGACAGTCCACCCCCAGCCAAGGCCGCCCCAGCCCCTCCACCCCCACTTCCTGAGGCAAAACCCAAGAACCGCTGGCGAAAGGATTGAGGAGAGAGATGAAGAGAGGGATGAATGGAGAGAAGAGGACGGGAGCAAAGGAAGGAAGAAAAAAAAGGAGGGAGGCCGAAGCCAGAGGCTGTACTGGGGTGACTCCACTTCTGAGTTTGTCTGACTGGACATGGGGAAGAGAGGAGAGAGGGATGGGGTGGGGACATGGGTGGAGGATAGGAAATAGTACAGCTGGGGAAAAGGGGGATTGAAGCCACATGAAGCAAATGGGAACCTTGCAGGCCCATTAGAAATAATCCAACTGGAGAAAAAAATACGGAAACAAGTTTTGAAAATATTTAAATCAGAGACTCTTATCTTCCTAAGTGTTATATTTAACTCCGAACGAAAACAGGGAAATATAAACAAGAGTTTGTTTTATTTCTGTTTGTTTGCTAGTTTGTTTATTTTATTTATTCAAGTTTTTCTCTTCTTCTTCATCCGTAGACAAGGAGGAAAAATACCAGCGATCAGTTACAGCATAATATTCTATTCTATTGTCTTTATTGTCATTTCAAAAGGGTCTGGATTTCTGTGCTCTTTACCAGCAGTCAGTTACAGCATTCTTCTATTGTATTGTATTGTATTGTCTTTATTGTCATTTCTAAACTACAGCTTATCTTCGTTGTCAGTGCAGTATGTCATTGCTGTGTAAGAACACATTTGTACATTGATGCCAGTTAAATGGGCTGTAGCCTTCTCTTCCTGTTGTTATAGCTTTGCCTCAATATGCTGCATGTCAAAGTGTCATTAAAGTTGTATTTTATCCTTGTAGCTTCAGATCCCATTGACGACCGAGATTCTTGTGTCAATTCTTTAGAGAGAAAAGGGAGGGAGAAAGAAAGACAAAAAAAATAGACCCAATTTATGTTTGATCCAATAAGGGTAGGGCCTACATTCTGGAGGGAACGTCCTGTCCCCAGCAATAATGTAAAATTGATATGCTTCTTACTTTATGAAGGAGTGTTAGCCAGGCCAAACACACAGTGGTTTTAAACCATCTTACCACACACACACACACACACACACACACACACACACCCATCACTGCAAGGTTCCACATCTGTCTGAGACACAGAAACCAGATGTACATAATATTAGGTATTTAATCCTTATGTTTGGTTCAACCTACACCATTACAATAAAATTCATCTAAATCATAAATAAATACATAAAAAGTCACCTAGATCATCAATAGGATTTTAACTTTACAAATTGTTTTTCTCCAGTAGCTGAGAATGTTTCATATGAGTTGATGGACCAACTGTTCAAAATTGGGAGCCAAATGTTTGATTACTGTACCAAAGTCGTAAATCAATGGAATTATGAMATTTATGAWWTTTTTTGCAAATGTTTTGCYAAACTTCAGATCACTATCCCTCGGCCTCTGGACATCACAAGGAAATCATACCTAGATACTTTATGATTGTCATGGATAGATCTTTATTGCACAGAATACCACTTGTCTCTAGCACAAAAAGTCAGGTCAGTCAAATGTACTTCAAATTGACTTAAGATCAGTGTTGCTCTGCCTCAGCTTGTTTCTAGGACAACCTGTTAAAAAGTTATATAGACCCAAGTCAAAGTAAAATTGCAGGTCAAATTGACCCAGAACATCATGTATGTCACTATTATCCATTTTTTGTTGTTGTTGTTACGTTTTTTACACGTTTGAGACACAACCTTAGGAAAGTAGATGAAGGGTCATGATGGAAGAATTACGTAAAATAGTATTTTAGTGATTTCTAACTCAAATTGAACCGGAACATAAGGGAAGGGTTAAAAGCAAAATCAAATGGGGTGTATTTCGGCCATAGTCATTTATTTCATTAAAACACTGCAGTGGCACAGAATTCCACTAGGTGGTGCCTGAACTCAATGGCAGTCAATGGAAATGATTACCAGGGTTTATGGCACCTATTCCCCATGGAAAAGCCCTGGCCTGGTCAAACCTAGTGCACTATATACGGAATAGATTGCCATTTGAGACGCACTACAGGTAAAGATGGATAGTGAAGTGAAGTGCTGAGAGGACATTTGGTCACATAAAATGAGTTGTGTAGAAACTAATACGTTTCCAATACCTCACCTTATTCTGTCAGTCAGCGTGAAACAAAACGACAGAAATCTATCACCATGGCTACTCTAACCACTCTGTTTGAACAGTTAAAAATAAAGGTGATATAAAAAATATATTGATAGGCCTACTTGCGACAAACTATCACTAACTGTTGTGAGAAGCTAGAGAACTCAAAATAAGTTTACCTCTATCCCCAATAAATTGAGTTACCAAAGATCTGTTTTTAGTAAATAAGAATCATTTTAGTCTAATACGAAATCAATTTGGGTCCATCAGTCAATTTGTGTCAATTTGAGTCCATCTTGTCCAAAAATAAGTCCATCTGAGTACAGACCAAGACTCTCCTCAGTCATTGAGCAACCAAGCTTTGTGTGTTGGCCATTTGTGTGGGTGTGTGTTTTTGTAATACCTATTTATAAGGATTATAGATTGGGGCGTGACCCCACTGAATAAATCAACCCTTACAAAAAGTCTTACAGGAATCCTGCAGGAAATCTGTTGTGTGTGTGTGTGTGTGTGTGTGGACGTGTTTAACTATACTTGTGGGAGCAGAGTCCCCACAAGAATAGTAAACAAAAAAAATTTGACCAACTGGGGACATGATCGTGGACTACAGGAAAAGCGGCTAACAGTCCCCCATTAACATCAACGGGGCTGTAGTGGACGGGTCGAGAGTTTCAAGTTCCTTGGTGTCCACAACACCAACGTCTATCATGTCCAAACACACCAAGACAGTCTGAAGAGGGCACAACAAAACCTTTTCCCCCTGTAGAGACTGAAAAGATTTGGCATGGGTCCCCATATCCTCAAAAGTTATACAGCTGCACCACCGAGAGCATCTTGACCGGTTGCATCACCGTGGTATGGCAATGCTCGGCATCTGACCGTAAGGCGCTACAGAGTGTAGTGCGGATGGTCCAGTACATCACTGGGGCCAAGCTTCCTGCAATCCAGGACCTATATAATAGGTGTCAGAGGAAAGCCCATAAAATTGTCAGAGACTCCAGTCACCAAGTCATAGACTGTTCTCTCTGCTACCGCACGACAAGTGGTACCGGAGCGCCAAGTCTAGGACCAAAAGGCTCCTTAACAGCTTCTACCCCCAAGCCTTAGTCTGCTGAACAATTAATCAAATGGCCACCGGACTATTACATTGACCCCCCCCCCGCCCTCCATTTGTTTTGTAGATGCTACTCGCTGTTTATTATCTATGCATAGTCACTTCACCCCTACCTACATGTACAAAATGACTTCTAACATGTACCCTGCTCACTGACTCGGTACCGGTAGCCCCTGTATATAGCCTCGTTATTGTTATGTTATTGTGTTACTTTTTATTATTTTTTACTTTAGTTTATTTGGTAAATATTTTCTTAACTCTTCTTGCATTGTTGGTTAAGGGCATGTAAGTATGCATTTCACGGTAAGGTCTACACCTTGTTTTATTCGGCGCATGTGACAAATAAAGTTTGATTTGATTTTTGTTGGTCCCCACAAGGTCAAATGCTTTCTAGGGGGTTTAGGGTTGAGGATAGAATTAGTGTTAGAGTTAGATAGGTTTAGGGTTAGGAGGTAGGATTGTTTTAGGGTTAGGAGCTAAGGTTAGGTTTAGGATTAAGGTTAGGTTTTTGGGGTTAAGGTTAGGGAATGGATTAGGGGTTAAGGAAAAAAGGATTTTGAATGGGACTGAATTGTATGTCCCCAAAAGGTTAGCTGCGCAAGACTGTGTGTGTGTGTGTGTGTATGTATGTGTATGTGTGTGTGTGTGTGTGTGCGTGTGTATGTGTGTGTGCGTGTATGTGTGTGTGTGTGTGCGTGTGTGTGTATGTGTGTGCGTGCGTGTGTGTATGTGTGTGTGTGTGTGTGTGCGTGCGTGCGTGCGCGTTTGGCAACTTTCATCTAGCGGAAGAGGCTAGCCATTTTTATTGGACTCAAAGAGTAGGTATTATTCTTCCTTCAAAGTAGACGTGTCACACAAAGATCTGTCTGTGGATATAGAAACTAGATCAGTGTTCTCTTCAGGGCAATTATAGGTGTGCATACCTTATCTACTAGATTAGGGTAGGCCTTTTTTATGCACCTTCAATGAATGATATCACTGACTGTTGGAATTATGGGCACAACCCTGTTAGCGTGGGCATAGGTCTATGTGTAACAGCTGTGTAATAATGAACATGCATGTAATGTAAAAACACTGAAATCTATTGGTATGTGTACACRTAACGTGTTGGTCTGTTTGTGTCATGTGGTGTGTGATGTCATTTGGAAAGAAAACGGCCTATGCGTAAAATGCGTAAAATAGGCCTTATACTTTGGCCTTCTAGTCTACCTATTTAAATGTTTTACAATCTGAAATAGTTATACTCTCACTCTCATTCAATACGTGCTCGTCCATAGCCACACAATACATTTCTGCGTGCGCGCTCCCATCATCAGCCACCATACCCCCCTCTGCTGTATTTTCAGACTGGAGCTGCTGAAGCTCGATGCTCATACCACCGAGTCGCTCCGCGTTGGACACCCACCCTTCTCCACCMCACCGCCGCCTCAGCTGGCGGAGAATTTCCGTCTGGGTACAGGAAGATGGTGGGAGTGACGGGAGCTGCGWTGTCTTCCCCTGGATAAATCGGGAAAACACATAAAAACGTGTTTTTATTAGCCTACTTAGGCTACCCGGACCCGGGCAATAGGGAGGTAACCTTAACCGTCACCGAACCTTTCGAACGGAAGAGGACGCGAACGAAACAAGGAGTGGACTCTCTCTCGGGCTATGCTTCTTCTGGGCACATGCATGCAGACAGCCTAATCTCGAGCTATCCAGACTTGAGGAATTTATGGAACAGACAGACAGCACATTTCGCGAACTATGTCTTATTCGTTGGTAATTGAATAAAGGGAAGCAGGATCAAGGATATATTGTTTCTTCCTCATGGGAATTCGGTATTCCTTAGGGGAAAGCAAAGAGGAGGAAATTCACAGAATCTCTCATGCACTCAATAGTTCTTCTCTACTCCACGCGTTTACAGTCCTGGCTACTTCTGTAGCCTATGACGAAGGAACCACGGCCTGGGAAAAAAGTTTCTACGCGTTGGATACAGAAGGGAGCACAGTAGTGACGTTTCTGGAGACGTTTTTGCTTCAATTTTAAACTGCAGTTTTTGTTTTTAAAAGCCTGTCCTGTTCATTGGATAGGCCTATTCTATGGAAAATGTAAATATTCGATAGGAATATTTAGTAGACATAATTTGACAGTTTTGTATTTCAGTCTATATATTTAATAGACTATTCATACAAGGGTGGGTGTTTCTCATAGCTTTCTGTTTTGCCAACTATTACCACAAGTTTGTTCAAGACTCCAGCCTACTAAAAGGAGTTAGCTTATATCAGCTCAGCTGTCATATTTTGGGCACTTATTTCTCGATTTAAAATCGCTTCTCAAGGTCTCATAATTACTGTATCTGTACAGTCCCTGTCGTCTTGGAAGTGGGGATATTACCGATGTAGAGATCCGTAGAGGGAGGTCAGGAAAGGACGGGGCTGGAGCTTGGGAATAGGCCCGGCTGTGGAAGAACTACAGACTGGGTATGGGGGACAACAGCTAGACCGCTAAACGGACGCTGCCTACCTGGCTGCTGGTTTTGGGTGGTCGTGAACCAACCGACCCACCCACCTACRCGACAGCCAAAGCCTAACTCTMCAGCTTGGCTAGCATAACACGAAAGTATTCACCCACACTYGGGCTTTGAAATAGTCCGAAAGGGAAAGGAGGATATGCTATACGAGTTTATGCTATGAATGTTAGCCTATTATTTTCAACTGTTGACTCATGTAACTAAAACGGAAAGAGGATAACGCTTGTTTTTTTTCCAAGGGAAAGGAACTTTAAAGTGACATGTTTTGGAGCGCGTGCTCCGATAAGATAAGAAGGGACCGAAGCTGTAACTTTGTCGCAATTTTCTAGCCATGTGTAGCTTGTTATTGGAATGAGTGGGACAACAATCTACTGTGTATAGCCTACAACTCCTAAACAAGACACACACAATATGGGTCGTTTTGGACTTGGAAACATTATATAAATAATGTTCTCTTTTCGGYTTGTATGTGTATTAAAATGTAATAATAACATGGGGACATTATTTTGATCATCAGTGAAGAAGACACGTGAGGACTTCTTGAGAGCGAGGCTGAGTAGGAGCCAAGCTCGAGCTGTCACTGGCGGCTGTCAAAACACTGCGCGTGGTGTGGAATAAAAAGTGAATATTTGAACAGCTGAACCCAGATTGTCTGTTCCACCCGATAAAAATCGTTATATGATTAAAAAAAACGGAATATCGGGGAAGGATGTTTAAAGAAGGGGAGAGGAAAGAGGAAAGGACTTACAATCATTTCAACTGCCAGATGAGAGCGGGCAGAGCAACACACGAGTACAAAGTGGACAGCGAGGGCTTCCAAAGGCAAGGGACGAATTAATGGAATGTGAGTGCTGACGTAATACAGAGGTCMGGATAATGAGCTACTCAAGAGCRTGGAACGGTCCTTTTATATGAGTGAGTAGGCCTAGTTGGCTACATTCGTGCMTAGCCTAGTAGAAATACGTATTTTCTGTARACACGATATATCAAGTCGTGATTACAACCATCACCTTTTGCTCTCTCTCTCCTGTCTAGTCTTACTCTGCCAGATGTTTCACTTAGTACTGTTACCTCATTGCCCGCGCACCGTCCGCCATCATTGATCAGATATTAGTATTTCCCCCTTCACGTCACTCCTCCAGCCATCATAATGGCCTTGCAGCCGCTGCAACACCGGCAGCAGCAGCTTCTCCCACATGCCACGGAGGTTAGCTGCGCCTCAAGCAGTGACGCGGCGCTGTGATGTGCGATTATCGACAACACTAAGCAACACCAACACGCGCCGTCGCCACAGCATCGACAATATCATGACTCTCCCCAACCAACGACAAGGGACAGAAATACCAGAGGAGGAGGGAGTGGGTGGTGGGACACTACGCCAAAGGAGATCCTCCAAACCTGCACCAAATAAGCATCTCCCAGCGTAGTTCAGGGAGTCGGGAGTTCGGAGGGCTGTTATGAATAAGTTACACAGCCAGCAGAGACTCTGCCAGTTGTTTGAGAGGTTGCTGCGGTGGTGGGACCCAAGTTTGATTCGCCGATACTCGAAGAGGCGTGCCGTGAGAGGTGCTTCCGCAGACTCAACGCCGCTTCCGCTATGTTCTGTCATACATGGCTCCGCTCGCTCCTTTGGGGGTGTATTTCGGGGTCAACCACGACGCTGTGACCCGGCGACCTCCTCGCCCGACCGCTCCTTCTCCTTTTTCCTCCTCCCTCTTCTCTTTACCTTGACAGGACCTATACTCACTTGTACAACAGGCTCGCTGCTCTCATTGTGGCCACATTCGCCATCATCTGGCTCCTCAGATCCAGACAGGAGGCTTCGTCTACCTGGAGAGAACCAGGGATGGCAACCTGACATTCCTCGCACCAGCGGAGTGGGCCTACTCGGCTCCCTGCATCTCCCAGTGGGCACTTCTCTCTGTGTATGGAGGTCTGCTACTACTCTACAGTGTTCTCCATGTGAGGCTATATGCTTCAGTTTTACGGGGCTCCTGTATTCGGTCTATTTGAAGCTTAGGGTGGCTGCCCTGCTCCAGGGGAGAGATGGCAATGGAGGAATTATGGGGGAATGGGTGGGCGAGGCTGCGTTGAGGTGCAGAAGGTCCTAGGTTCTGGATCTAGTCCTGGAGGTCTTGGTTCTTCTAGCTCGGATGGCACCCTCGCTGGCTGGCCGGCTAAGGCCCTCCTCCACTGTGTGACGCCATCGGCATCCACCTCTTCATCATGTCCGAGGTGCGATCCCGCTCCACTTCTCAAGGTGGGCCAGGCCATCATGCACGGCAAGGACTGGAGGTAATATTACTTATATGTTAGAGACGGATAAATCAAAACATTGACACATTTAATCATCAAGAGCAGATGATTGATTTCATCATCATGCTCATCAAACATCAATAACATCAAATAGATCACAAATGTTACATTCTTGATGTTCTCGAAACCAGTTGTTACTGTCTTTGTGATACGTTACAGTTGGAGAAGGAAACAAGTTGTTACCTGTCTTTGTGAATACGTTACAGGTGAAGGAACAAGTTGTTACCTGTCTTTGTGAATAAGTTACAGGTGGAGAAGGAAACCAGTTGTTACCTGTTTTGTGAATACGTTACAGGTGGAGAAGGAAACAAGTTGTTACCTGTCTTTGTGAATAAGTTACAGGTGGAGAAGGAAACAAGTTGTTACCTGTCTTTGTGAATAAGTTACAGTGGAGAAGGAAACCAGTTGTACCTGTCTTTGTGAATACGTTCCAGGTGGAGAAGGAAACCAGTTGTTACCTGTCTTTGTGAATAAGTTCAGGTGGAGAAGGAACTAGTTGTTCACTGTCTTTGTGAATATGTTACAGGTGGAGAAAGCATTGAAGGAACGCATGATCCACTCTGTCATGCGAGGAGGGTCGCCGATGAACTGATGAAGCAGGGGACGGAGATGGAGGGAACGCAGGAAGAGATCTCTGCCGGGCTTGTTCGGCGTCGGCTGTGTCCACGGTCGGAGGTCTGGGGGGCTTCGTCGATCGCGGCGAGCCCAAGAACCATCCCCATCATCATAGTCATCATAAGAGGAAGAAGACTTCGATCCCAGAGGCCAGTAAGAGGAGCAGTGGTTGATTTTAAAACACATTGGTGTAAAAACTCACCCGTTTAGCTTGGCCTTTTAGTCATTGTTTGTTTGTATGCTTTTTTTATTCCTCTTTATTGCTTCATGTGTGGTCTGCTTTTATTTATTTATATTCCAATAATCAAATGTATTTTATTAAGCCTTTTTTACATCAGCAGTTGTCACGAAGTGCTTACGGTACCGCCTAGACCAGAGAACAAGCAAAGCTTGCAAAGCTTATTGATTTACTGCAAAGTGTGTTACAATTTTAAAACACTTTAAATAAAGTTTGATTTCTTTTGATCATCAGATCATCTTCAGGCCATTCAACATGAAGCGGATGGAGCCTGTTTCTATCCTCTTTGCGGATATCGTCGGCTTCACCAAAATGTCTGCCCAAGTCCGCCCACCGCCTTGTGTGGGCCTCCTCAATGACCTCTTCGGCCGTTTCGACCCGGCTGTGTGAGCTGACGCGCTGTGAGAAGATCAGTACACTGGAGACTGTTCTATGCGTGGCGGGATGTCCTGAGCCACGCCCTGACCACGTCTTACGCTGTGTCGAGATGGGACTGGTGTGATCCAATGGATAAAGATGGTTTAATACATTCTGGTTTAATGTGCTTGCTTCTGGCAACTTTATTGTGCAATGTCCTGTCATTTTTAATTTTTTTGTACTTTATTTATAGGTTTTAGCAGATATGAGAAAGAAAAAACGTCACTCAACCGCTCATTCCCATCCACCCACCTCATCCCCATCCACCCCTCATGTCCTCCATCCACCCTATTCCCCCATCCACCCTATCCCCAATCCACCCTCCCTCCAGATCCACCACCAAGCATCATACAGGATAACATAGAAACATAAATTAAACAGGCATAAACAGTAATAGAGAAAAAACATGGAGAAATAAATCAGTATCATAATTATAGTTGAATTATCAGGCACAATCTTTGGCCACTAGAACAGACTGACTGCTTACCAAATTGCAAGTTACACGAAGAAAAGAAGGCTCTCCAAGTCGTTAATGGGAACCAGGTTAAAGCAAATTTTTGTCAGGCCATGGCCAGTTGTACCTTAACCTCCTCAACGCAGAGATGACACCACTCCTTAACCTGCCTGCATAAAGGAGGGCGACTTTGCAGCTTCAGTGAAGAGAACAAGGACTGCGAGCTAGCAGCCAGTGCAAATGCTATTGCAATTCGCTGATGCATGGTAGCATTCTGGTTAGGGGAAGTACCCAAAATGGAAGTGAAGCGGGTTTGGGGCTCAACATTGGTATTACACATATGGGAGAATGGCTTATCAAATGTGGTCGCAGAAGCCATCAATATATGGTCATGACCAAATATGTCTCCGAGTCGTTTGACTCTGGGTGGCATTCAACATTGTGGAGTTCAACTATATGGATATATATTTGCAATTCCATTTGAGTAACGGAGACAGTGTAAACTTTTTAACGTGAAATGAGCCCATAACATTATGCAAATGATGAGGGTGTGGGATCCGCTCAATACTGTTTTGCCATATATCCACTGGGTACGTGCACCATGTCCCTGCTCCTGCAGATTTTGTATTTGCCAAGGAAGGAGGATTTTGTTTGTATTATGTCATATATCTGGAGAATTGTGACTTCGATACGGGGTTAAGATCTAAGCACCTCTCGAATGGCTTAGTAGGGCTGCGGTGGAAATTAAGTGAAATGTTTTTTGAGAAGGCTGAGAGGTTTGCAGATATCTTTAAAGTGAGTAATTGGATTATGGTCACCTCAGAGTATCAAATGAGACCAGGTGTTACCCACAATGGTCT
>NW_019947209.1:0-5446 GCF_002910315.2 Salvelinus sp. IW2-2015 | reverse complement strand
TCTTCCTGACACATATCGTATGCATGCATTTCTAGACAATCTGGACATCACATGTCTCAATTCAGATGAGCAAACTAACATGGATGCCTTAATAAGTGATGATGAAGCTACTCTGGCAATCCAGTCCATGCAGAGCGGTAAAGCTCCAGGGCATGATGGCTTCCCTATTGAATTTATAAAGCATTCTCCTCTAAACTATTCCCTATCCTCAGCTCAATGTACAATGAAATCCTTCTAGTCAGAAACTGCCCCAGACACTTACCCAGGCAACTATTTGGTTTTGCTTAAAAAGGACAAGAATCCCATAGACTGTGCTCAACCACCCTTTAAGCCTTTTGTGCTGTGATTATAACATTCTCACTAAGGTCCTCTTGCGCTGTTTAGAGACAGTGATGCCTAATATAATTAACTCTGACTAAACCGTATTTATCTCAGGTAGACAATCTTTCTATAATATACGCCGGCTATTTAATGTTCTTTATTCTGCCCACTCAACTCAACAGCCAGAGGTTGTCAGCTCTCTTGATGATGAGAAGGCTTTCGACCGGGTTGAGTGGGGATATCTATTTACAGTACTAGAGAGATTTGGGTTTGGCCCGTCATTCCTTTCCTGGATTTATATTTTGTACTCGTCCCCAGTGGCTTCTGTTCGCACCAACAATGTTACCTCCAGCTACTTCCCTCTCCACAGGGAGCCAGGCAGGGTTGCTGTTTATCCCCTTTTCTATTTGATATGGCTGTTGAGCCTCTTGCTATCGCCCTATGCGGAGAGGAGGGGATTAAGGGGCGACATAACTCACAGGTGTCCTTATATGCAGACTATCTTCTTTTGTACATCTCTAACCCTGTGCGTCTATACCCGATGGTGGTCAGCAGTCCTGCTCTGAGACGCATCATGAATATGGCCGTGATGTCTTGAGGTATATATCATCACCCACTGGGATGAAAGCCACAGTCTGCAATATTTCCTGCTGTTCAATGTGATGTATGTGTATATTCAGTGAGCATCACAGTCTTACTACACACGTGTGTCTGTAAAATGTGTAATAACTTAGCTATATTCCTGAATGTTCTTATTCAAAGTGAGAACCTAGAATAACCTTAATTATATTAGGCCAGCCTCTGACGAGTAAAGAGCAGAGTAGAATTGCTTAAATTGATTGTTGATTTCTTTGGGATTGGTAGAAGTTAAATCAGCTGCAACACAGATTTCAGGTCGAAGCTGGTGAGATTACAACTTGCCAGCTTTCTCTCCGTGTTCATAAAATGTCTGCCTCGACTTAAACAGAAGCGGCTCCGTTTGTTTCGTGGAAAGATTGTCAAACTCCRATTGGTGTAGCAGTCTCTCTTTGTAGAGTTCAAGAGTTGGAGAAGAGGCATATCTGTTGTCCACATCTAGAATGAGTTGAGATRGTTCCGATAAGCATTTAGTGCGCTGTTTATTGTCATACGCTGTGAATGAACTAATCCGGCCCCTTAGATATGCTTCTAATGACTCCCACTCAGTGGAATGAGACACGTGTCTTTGTCATKTTTGTGCAAAGTTTCGATCTGAAGGTCTTTTGAAACTGGTCTTGACCTTCTGGTCAAAATGTTTTCCAATAAAACTATGGGAGCAATCAGCAGTGTGTGGGTGGGTACAGTATCTTTCGCCAGTTGACTTTTTGTACACTGCACCTGTTACTAATTACTCGATGTGTGCTCACTACTTTCTGTCTGACCTGTGTGTGTTTGTTTGTGTTTCAGGGGTGATTGGGATCAAAGCAGTTTCAGTGTACTACCAGGAAAACGGTTCAACAAAGTCTTCTTCTGCTTCTTCTTCTACTCTGAAACTAGGCATGATCGTGGCCATTGAGCAGTTCTGCCAGGAGACGTGTGAGACGGTGGACATGAGGGTGGGGGTCCACACCGGCACGGTCCTCTGTGGGATCCTGGGGATGAAGCGGTTCAAGTTCGACGTGTGGTCCAACGACGTCAACCTGGCCAACCTCATGGAACAACTGGGCGTCGCCGGGAAGGTACACCTATCAGATGCCACCGCCGGGTTTCTGGATGATCGCTACCAGCAGGAGGACGGGCGGGTGTTGGAGAGGGCGACGCAGGGCCTGATGGAGAAACTGAAGGGTAAGTTTTTATTTGATTTTGTTCTGTGTCCCCCTTTTCAGTACACACACACTGACGTCAGGCAGGATGCAGAAACACCGCCGTCCGTCGCCATCTGCGCCTATTCAACATGATTGAGATATTTCCATAGTTATTACTTCCAATGTTGTTTTGAATAGTGTTTGAACATTCGCTAGATTATATTTGGTTGTGATCTTTGCAAAATACCTATTTTGGACGCAGCAGTTGTTAGCTGGAATGCTAACGCTCATTGACGTAGGCGGTGAGCAAAGCTAGCCAATAGTCATTTTACTGGGTGAAGTTGATTTAAAAAAAAGTATAATGCAGTTGATTTGCGATGATGACACAAACTTCATATTAATAAGCAGGACCATTCATATAAGTCCTACAATCCCATTATAATCCAAAAGTAGTGTGGAAGGCGCTCATAAGCAACATGTAAATAGAGGCTTTTTTTGCTTCCGGTCTTTGAGAACTCACCCGTGTTTCGCACCCAAGTTGTGTGCATCGCCCTCGTGTGCGGCAATGTTTGTAAACACCGAAAGGGGTCTATTTTGGTTCTACCTTGATTACTCATAATAACTGGGTGTTTTGATTCTATGTTGTTTAGTTGATTGTAACAATGAGCGTGTTATGTACATCCCAAACGTTCTAAAACTCCTGCTGGTAAGTATAACTTTAAATGAAAATGGGTTATTCTAGGTTATTATATCTCCTTAGGAAATTTGTTTTTTACCCTTCACTTCAAACAAGAACATTCAGGAATATAGCAAGTTATTACACATTTACAGACAACACGTGTGTATAGACTGTATGCTCACTGAATATACACATACATCACATTGAACAGCAGGAAATATTGCAGACTGTGGTTTCATCCCAGTGGGTGATGAATAATACCTAAACACATCACGGCCATATTCATGAAGCGTCTCAGAGCAGGACTGCTGTCCACCATCGGTTTTACCTTTTAAATCATATTTGAAAAAGATGACATGGACAGTGAGGACCTGATCCTAGATCAGCACTTCTACTCTGAGGCTTTATGAATATGGACCATGCAGGTTATCAGGTTTGCACAGGGTCATACGGGGTCATCATTTCAAAACTCATAATAGTCAGTGAGTGTTTTGTTAGTAAATGAGTTAGCGCTAACAACCACACACACACAACACACACACACACACACACACACACACACCACACACCACACCACACCACACACACACACACACAACACACACACACACACACACACACACACACACACACACCGAGGCTGCTGGTTTATATTTGGCTGCTACTGTGTTTGTGCCCAGGTGTTGCATTGTGAGCAGAGCATGTTTGAGCTGCAGATAGGAGCTGATAAGACGGAGAGGGCAGGCACTTCAGTCCTGAGTAGGGTAGAAAAGTGGAGGGAGAGGGTGGGAGAGAGAGGAGGGCAGGAGATGAGAGGGCAGGAGATGAGATAGGAGGGCAGGAGAAGAGAGAGGAGGGCAGGAGAAGAGATAGGGGGGCAGGAGAAGAGAGGGGGGCAGGAGAAGAGAGAGGGGGTAGAAAAGTGGAGGGAGAGGGCAGGAGAAGAGAGAGGAGAAATAAATAAAAGAAAGAGGTTAGTGTTTCAGTAGAAGGAGTGTTCTCTGCTTCTCCGCTTCCCTTTTGTATTATCTGACAAGTGATCTCTTTCCAGCATAGAGGTGTGTGTGTCCTGTCCAGCTGACCTGCGGATGGTACATCATCAACAGGGGAACAGTCTTTAACAGCTGTACAGCAGGGTATTCCTTATGGACTCTGAGTCTGATCTCATCTGAATAGGAGCTGGTGCTCTATTGTCAGCCATAATGTCACCTCACATAGAGGGTCTGTGTGACTCTGCGTGTCTCTGGCTCGTGTGTTTGTTGTTTTCTGCTGTGTGTGTGTGTGTTGTGTGTGTGGTGTGTGTGTGTGTTATAACCTTAAACACACAGTGAGTGTCTTTCAGCATATAATACAGATGTCTCTAACAGCTCCATCAGAGCTAGCTAAAGACAGGACAGAGGAGGAGGAAGAGAATGAAGGGAAGGGGTAGAGAGAAAGGGGCGATGTGGGAGAGGGAGAGGAGGAGGGAGGAGGAGGTGGGTGGGTGTAGAGGAAAGAGAGAGATCAGGACAACGGTTTCTTTATGAAAAAGAGGCAGTCATCTCTCTGTCTCCTGCAATCAATCTGCCTATTTCTATAGTCTTTACCTGGCTGACAACAATTATTTACCCTCCTCTTTCTGTCTCTACTCTCTCGCTTCGCATAAAAGTGTTTTCATTCGCTCAGTATCTTGTTCTCGTCTTCACTTGACTAGTCTCTCGGGTTCCATCTTCTTGTCACTCTACATACCACATAGACATGTGTCATAATTCAAATGCGTGTCCCCCGATTGTTGAAAATCAGGTATCCTCTGATCATCCTCATCTGGTTATTGATCACTATCTCTATTATCTCTCTTCGAGCTCGCACCTTTCCAGTAATATCACGCGCTGCTGCTTAACTCCGGAGTAGCGAAGATAGATGCTACGGATTCTTGAACGAAGACGCCACAGTGTCGGTAGCCATAAGTAGAGGATTGTATTAGAGGGATTGCCGGATATGTAGTTTGCATAGTTTAACTCAAAGTGGTGGAGCGGGATTAAAGTGCAGAAATCCATCCAACAGTTACTGTAGTTAGTTTTTGTTATACAGCATAAGATGTGAAGAAAAGTAGATTAGTTTGGTATGTGGCGGCTGATTCTACCGCTATATGATTCCTTGTGAAGGATGGCGTATATGAGCGATAAATGTATATTGAATATGTGCCGCCACTCCTAGCACGGAATAACACCACCTTTTTCAGCTCACTAGATTAGTGTATGGTTCATCTCACATGAGCCTCTATATAAAGCGATTAATCGATCTTAATAGCTGAAACAACGCACTTGACATAAATGAAGCTGCCACAAATTGGGGGCTTGTCGGCTGGTTATCACAAGATTATGGGATTTGAACATGGTGATTCTCTCAGGGCTACAGAGACTGGGACATTGTATAGGCTAATGCTTAAGTGTTTTCTAAAAGGAGAAATAATATGCACACTTGAGTGGACTCTCAATAAAGTGGGGGGCATGTCTGGTAGCCGTCAGTCTTTTTTTTTTTTTCTAATTTGGTCATACTTCTGCTGGGTAAATGGTGATGGGCTGGTGTTCACTGTTAAGGCCGACCGCTCTCTGTAGCCTGGAAGTCAATCCATCTGTAGAAGCGCCACCAGGGTGCATGTAGCCAAATTAAGCTTAAGGCTTGTGCCTTATATAGGCGTTAC
>NW_019947208.1:22697-24038 GCF_002910315.2 Salvelinus sp. IW2-2015 | reverse complement strand
TGAGGAAGGGGAGAAGAGAGTGAGGAGGGGGAAAGAGAGGTCAAGAAGGGGGAGAGGAGGTGAGGAAGGGGAGAGAGAGTGGGGAAGTGGGAGAGAGAGAATGGGGGAGGGAGAAGAAGAAATAATGGGCGGAGGGGAGAGAGAGAGTGGGGAAGGGGAGCAGAGAGAGGGGGGAGGGAGAGAGAGAGGTGGGAGGGAGGGGAGAGGAGAGGTGCGGGAGGGAGAGAGAAGGTGGGGAGGGGAGGGAGAGGAGAGGTGGGAGGGGAGGGGAGAGAGAGGTGGGAAGAGAGAGAAGAGAGAGAGAGAGAGAGGGGGGAGGGAGAAGAGGAGAGAACGGAAAATAGCCTCACCTCTCTCCCCCTCCCCTCTCTCTCTCTCTCTGAGAAATCTAAGATATTCCCTCACATACTGTAGATGTATGTATTCAGCTATATCATGTGTTTTATGAGATCTCAAAGGTTACTTTGAAGATTATGTCCTTGATATTGCACTTTGATGGAGACTCAATCTCGTCCTTGTCGGGGGGGGGGAAATGTACTTGGCCTGATGAAGGTGTTGAGACTGTGGTTTTCACGGAGACTGTGTCCCAAATGGCATCATATCCCCTATATAGTGTACTACTTTTCAACCAGAGCCCTATGGGAAGGGGGGGGGGGATAGTGTGGCATTTGGCACGTAACCAACTCTTCTGAATGAGAGGAGGAGAGTAACAGCAGCAGAAGCAGCAGGGTTGCTTTTAGAAAGAAATTAAAATAGGAAGCTGTGTTCATGTTTATCTCCGTGGCGTCCTTCAGATTCAGAAAGGCATGATTATCACCCTGTTGCTTTGGTTTGGTTTGACGCTACCAGCTCCCGGGCAGAGTGTTCACCCACACGAGGACATTACCATCATCACCGTCGTGCCAAAATAACACTGGACTGGACTCCCCAAAGCACAGGGAGAGAAGGTTTCTGCAGATCCACACGGAAACACCGTCACTGTCCAAGACCACCAAGAAAACACTGAACTCCCCAAAAGCACAAGGAAGGAAATATGTTTTTATGTTTTCATGGATGAATGCTGCTTTTTTGTTTTGAAACAGCAGAATGAACTAGTTACCGGTCAGGGAGAGTCCAGACAGGTCTGAGAGATCCTGAGTCTGCAGACAACATATCACCAAGACAACACTGGACGAACACAATAACATTATCATCGCTGTCATCACTGCCTCGCCAGGAACAGCAGTGGACTGAATCCCCACTGTCTGGCCAGGAACAGCAGTGGACTGAATCCCCAAAGCAAAGCAGAGGGAGGGAGTGATGGTTTTTATGGACGATTAAATGGATGCTCTCTAAGCCACA
>NW_019947208.1:20979-22686 GCF_002910315.2 Salvelinus sp. IW2-2015 | reverse complement strand
CATTTGGCTGGTCAAAAGTAGTGCACTATATAGGGAATAGGGTGCCATTTGGCTGGTCAAAAGTAGTGCACTATATAGGGAATAGGGTGCCATTTCAAACGCAGCGTTTGAGTCCAGATGTCTAGGGGAAGCCTCCCGTAGTGGTAATGATGGTCACTTAGAGATAGATGGTTCTGTTGGAAAATAACGAAGGACACAAACTTCAAACACTTTACGAAGAATTTACTAAATCCTGGTCTGTAATTCTAAAGCCTGCCACTCAGGCTCAACCTTGCACCATTAGAGACTCAATGAGAAAACTTAGACGTTAACCCAAACTAGAGAGATCATTCCCTAGACATTCCTAGATATTCTAGACATTCCATAGATATTCCCTAGAATTCCTAGAATTCGCCTAGACATCCTAGACAATTCCTAGATATTCCTAGACATTCCTAGACATTCCCTAGCACTATTCCTAGATATTCCTAGATACTCCTAGACTTCCCTAGATATTCTCTAGAAATCCCCTAGACATTCCCTAGACATTCCCTAGATATTCCCTAGATATTCCCTAGCATTCCCTAGACATTCCTAGACATTCCCTAGATATTCCCTAGACATTCCCTAAGACATTCCCTAGACATTCCCTAGACATTCCCTAGACATTCCCTAGACATTCCCTAGACATTCCTAGATATTCCCTAGACATTCCCTATATATTCCCTAGACATTCCATAGACATTCCCTAGACATTCCCTAGACATTCCCTAGACATTCCCTAGACATTCCCTAGACATTCCTAGATTTCCTAGACATTCCCTAGACATTCCTAAGACATTCCATAGACATTCCCTAGACATTCCCTAGACATTCCTTATTATTCCCTAGAATTCCCTAATATTCCATAGACATTCCCTAAATATTCCCTAGAATTCCCTAAGAATTCCCTAGACATTCCCTAGACTTCCTATATATTCCCTAGACATTCCCTATATATTCCCATAGACATTCCCTAGACATTCCCTAGACATTCCATAGACATTCCCTAGACATTCCTAGACATCCCTAGTACATTCCTACATTCCTAGCATCCTAGCATTCCCTAGACATTCCATAGACATCCCTAGACTTCCCTAGACATTCCCTTATATTCCTAGACATTCCCTATTATCTCCCTAGACATTCCTAGACATTCCTAGACATTCCATAGACATTCCTAGACATTCCCTAGACATTCCATAGACATCCCTAGACATTCCCTAGACATTCCCTAGACATTCCCTAGACTTCCCTATATATTCACCTATAATTCCTAACATTCCCATAGAATTCCTAGACATTCCTAGATTCATAGACATTCCCTAGACATTCCCTAGACATTCCCTAGACATTCCATAGACATTCCCTTAGACATTCCCTAGACATTCCCTAGACATTCCATAGACATCCCTAGAACATTCCTAGAACATTCCCTATATATTCCTAGACCTTCCCTAGACATCCCTAGACATTCCCTAAGACATTCCCTAGACTTCCTAGAACTTCCCTAGACATTCCCTAGACTTCCATAGACATTCCCCTAGACATTCCCTAGACATTCCCCTAGACATTCCCTAGACATTCTATATATTCCCTAGACATTCCTATATATCCATAGCACATTCCCTATATATTCCTAGACATTCCCTAGACATTCCTAGACATTCCATAGACATTCCCTAAACA
>NW_019947208.1:8763-16411 GCF_002910315.2 Salvelinus sp. IW2-2015 | reverse complement strand
TAGACATTCCCTAGACATTCCCTAGACATTCCCTAGACATTCCCTAGACATTCCCTATATATTCCCTAGACATTCCCTAGATATTAGATATGGCTCGGCCATCGCTCATCCATATATTTATATGTACATATTCACATTCATCCCTTTAGATTTGTGTGTATAAAGTAGTTGTTGTGAATTTGTTAGATTCCTTGTTAGATATTACTGCACTGTTGGAACTAGAAGCACAAGCATTTCGCTACACTCGCATTAACATCTGCTAACCATGTGTATGTGACCAATAAAATGTTTGATTTGATTTGAAGGGAACCATGTGACAAACCAGAATAAGGAAGTCATTGAGTTTTGAATCAGAACAGACAGACAGTCCTTCCTGACTCAATTGCCCGCGTCCAACAGTGAACCTTGGAGGAATGAGAACACATCGTCATACTAGTTAAAGGTGACACGTGTTCCCTATATGCTCYGGTCCCAAATGGCACCCTATTCCCTATATAGTGCACTACTTTTGACCAAGGTCCTCAGGAATCCGGTCAAAAWTYGTGTACTATGTAGGGAATACGGTGTAATTTGGGACGCAGGGTAGGTGTCCAGTGACGTTATAATAACGACACTGTCGTTTTAGATTGTAATACTTTATGAAGACGAGGTGATGAAGATAAACCCTAGTACTACCCTGATCCCTTCATAGTTATTTTGGGAGATATTGTCTCCGTTCCAAATTGGACCCTATTCCCTATGTAGTGCATTCGTTTTGACCAGGGCCCATAGGGTCAAAYGTAATGCACTATGTAGGGGATAGGGCACTATTTGAGATGCAGACATTCTGGTGGAAGTAGTATAATAGAGATATAGCCACCTGGCTAAAGCCTTCAGACACGTGTGAATTAGAAGTTGGTTTATTACCAAGATCTGCTTGATGCTGCTTTCCCGCTGTATTATACACATCTCCTTGAGAGAGAGAGAGAGAGAGAGAGAGAGAGAGAGAGAGAGAGAGAGAGAGAGAGAGAGAGAGAGAGAGAGAGAGAGAGAAGAGAGAGAGAGAGAGAGAGAGAAGAAGAGAGAGAGAGAGAGAGAGAGAGAGAGAGAGAGAGAGAGAAGAAAGAGAGAGAAGAGAGAGAGAGAGAGAGGGAGACAGGAGAGAAGAGAGAGAGGCGAGAGAGAAGAGAGAAAATGCTCGATAGAATATTTATAACTTCAGATTCGTCTTTTTACTGACTCCCAAATGTCAGTCAAATGTTACTGACTGCCACTATTCCCTTTCTAGTGCACTACTTTCGACCAGAGCCCAATGTTAATAAATAGGGAATAGGGTTGCCATTTAGGACGTATCCTAAGATAAAGTGAGAGGAGGAGAGAAGTTCCGGACTCTCTAATAACCTMCTACAGCTACTGAACAGCTGTAGCTCTGACGCTGCCAAACTCAAACTCACTGCTAGAATAATAACCATTCAAAGGCACTGACATGACCCTAAGCATGATGGGATGTTAATGGCTTAATTAACTCCGGAGCCACACCTGTGTGGAAGCATCTGATTTCAAAATACTTGGTATCCCTCTTTTCCTCCAGAGTTAACGTTATTTGGTCAGTTCCCTGTATAACATGGTGACCGCACCGCTCGCGTCTCAAAATAAATGTAAACATACATGTTGTTCAATCGTTGCAGCCACACTGCTCGCGCGAGCCAKCGAYCGTCTGCGTTGCCAAGCACTAAAATAGAAGTCAGTTCTATTTGTGACGCTGAACGCTGTACAAGTCCTGCCTCTCCCATCTCCTCATTGGTTTATAGAAGCAGATACCCACGTGCCATCTCCTCATTCGTTATACCCACGTGGGTGATTGAAAGATGAACTGAGGTCGGTTGGTCGTCGTGGTAATACTATGAATGTTAGATGCCAATCGCCATATAAAGTCCAAAGAAGAAAAAGCCTGGAAGGAGGAGAGATGACTAGAAACGATTCGGTTTGACCGTTTTATGTTAAATAGGACAAATTATCTAGCAACTGCAAGATAGCTAGCTAAATTATCTAGCAACTGCAAGCTAGCTAGCTAAATTATCTAGCAACTGCAAAATAGCTAGCTAAATTATCTAGCAACTGCAAGCTAGCTAGCTAAATTATCTAGCAACTGCAAGATAGCTAGCTAAATTGCCAGAACGGTTGAATACTTTTCGACTTGTCCCCAAATGAATTGGTTCAGAGTTTGTTTTGATATTTCAACCTGTGTGTCGGGATCGCATTTGGTGTGTGGGGACAAAATCAATTTGCACAAGATGGTGCACGCGCGTCCAGTCGGGCTGATTGAGGTAGTATGTACATGTAGGTATAGTTAAAGTGACTATGCATAGATGATAAACAGAGAGTAGCAGCAGGGTTTAAAGAGGGGTTGGTTGGAGGGGACACACAATGCAAATAGTCCGGGTAGCCATTTGATTACCTGTTCAGAAGTGTTATGGCATGGGGGGGAAAAGCTGTTGAGAAGCCTTTTGGTCCTAGACAATTGCGCTCCGGTAACGCTTGCAATGCGGTAGCAGAGAGAACAGTCTATGACTGGGGTGGCTGGGMTCTTTGACAATTTTTAGGGCCTTCCTCTGACACCGCCTGGATGGCAGGCAGTTTAGCCCCAGTGATGTACTGGGCCGTATGCACSGAGGCCGAGCAGTTGCCGTACCAGGCAGTGATGCAACCAGTCAGGATGCTCTCGAAGTTGCAGCTGTAGAACCTTTTGAGGATCTGAGGACCCATTTCCAAGAAGAGATTCTAGACATTCCATAGACATTCCCTAGACATTCCTAGGAACATTCGCCAAACTAACAATCCTAATACCTGCATTCTAGACCATTCCCTAGGACATTCCTAATATTCCATAGATTCCTAGACATTCCCTAATATTCTCTGACATCCTAGACATTCCCTAGATCATTCTAGATATTCCCTAGATATTCCATAGCTTCCCTAGACATTCACTAGACATTTCCCTAGACGTACTTCCCTATATATTCCCTAGACATTCCCTATATACATTCCTAGACATTCCCTAGACATTCCCTAGACATTCCTAAGTATAGACATTCTAATATCGCCTAGACATTCCCTAGACATTCCCTAGACATTCCTAGACATTCCCTAGACATTCCCTGACATTCCTAGACATTCCATAGATCCAGACATTCCCTAGACATTCCTAACATCCAGACATTCCCTATCCAGACATCATTATTCCCTAGACATTCCCTATATATTCCTGACTCTATTTTCTAGACATTCGCTATTATTCCTAGACAATTCCTACATTCTAGACATTGCCATAACCCTAGACATTCCCTATATATGACATCCCTAGACATCCCCTAGTTATGACATTCCTGACTCACTAGACATCCCTAGACATTCCCATAGACATTCCCTAGACATTCCATAGACATTCCACACACATCCCTAGACCTTCCCTAGACATTCCCTTATATAGTTCCCCTAAACATTCCCCTAGACTTCCCTAGACATTCCTAGAACATTCCATAGACCATTCCTAGACATTCCCTAGACATTCCATAGACATTCCCTAGACATTCCCTAGACATTCCCTAGACAAAATTCCATAGACATTCCTAGAAACATTCCTTAGACATTCCCTATATATTCCCTAGACATTCCTAGTACATTCCCCTAGACATTCCCTAGACATTCCATAGACATTCCCTACGACATTCCCTAGACGCATTCCCTAGATCATTCCATAGACATTCCCTAGACATTCCCTAGACATTCCCTAGACATTCCCTAGACATTCCCTATATATTCCCTAGACATTCCCTTATATATTCCCTAGAACATTCTATATATTATCCCTAGACATTCCCTAGACATTCCCTAGACATTCCATAGACATTCCCTAAAACATTCCCTAGACATTCCCTAGACATTCAATAGACATTCCCTAGACATTCCACTAGACATTCTAGACATTCCCTAGACATTCCTATATATTCCCTAGAACATTCCCTAGATATTAGATATTGGCTCGGCCAATCGCTCATACCATATATTTATATGTACATTTCTACATTCATCCCTTTAGATTGTTGGTGTATAAAGTAGTTGTTGGTGAATTTGTTAGTTCCTTGTTAGATATTACTGCACTGTTGGAACTAGAAGCACAAGCATTTCGCTACACTCGCATTAACACTGCTAACCGTGTTTATGTGACAAATAAAATGTTTGATTTTGATTTGAAGGGAACACATGATGACCAAACAGAATAAGGAAGTCATTGAGTTTTTGAATCAAGAACAGACAGACAGTCCTTCCTGTCAATTGCCCGCGGTCCAACAGTGAACCTTGGAGGAATGAGAACACATCGTCATACTAGTTAAAGGTGACACGTGTTCCTTATGCTCGGTCCCAAATGGCAACCCCTATTCCCTATATAGTGGCACTACTTTTGAACCAAGGTCCTCAGGAATCCGGTCAAAATTGGTGTACTATGTAGGGAATACCGGTGTAATTTGGACGCAGGTAGGTGTCAGTGAACGTTAATGATAACGACACTCGTCGTTTTAGATTGTAATACTTTTATGAAGACGAGGTGATGAAGATAAACCCTAGTACTTACCCTGATCCCTTTCATAGTTATTTTGGGAGATATTGGTCTCCGTTCCAAATTGGACCCTATTCCCTATGTAGTGCATTCGTTTTGACCAGCGGCCCATAAAGGGTCAAAAGTAATAGCACTATGTAGGGGATAGGGCACTATTTTGAGATGCAGACATTCTGGTGGAAGTAAGTATAATAAGAGATATAGCCACCTGGCTAAAGCCTTCAGACACGTGTGAATTAGAAGTGGTTATTACCAAGATCTGCTTGATGCTGCTTTCCCGCTGTATTATACACATCTCCTTGAGAGAGAGAGAGAGAGAGAGAGAGAGAGAGAGAGAGAGAGAGAGAGAGAGAGAGAGAGAGAGAAGAGAGAGAGAGAGAAGAGAGAGAGAGAGAGAGAGGAGAGGAGAGAGAGAGAGAGAAGAGAGAGAGAGAGAGAAAGAGAGAGAAGAGAGAGAGAGAGAGAGAGAGAAGAGAGAGAGAGAGAGAGAGAGAGAGAGAGAGAGAGATGCTCGATAGAATATTTATAACTTCAGATTCGTCTTTTTACTGACTCCCAAATGTCAGTCAAATGTTACTGACTGCCACTATTCCCTTTCTAGTGCACTACTTTCGACCAGAGCCCAATGTTAATAAATAGGAATAGGTTGCCATTTAGGACGTATCCTAAAGATAAAGTGAGAGGAGGAGAGAAGTTCCGGACTCTCTAATAACCTTCTACAGCTACTGAACAGCTGTAAGCTCTGACGCTGCCAAACTCAAACTCACTGCTAGAATAATAACCATTCAAAGGCACTGACATGACCCTAAGCATGATGGGATGTTAATGGCTTAATTAACTCCGGAGCCACACCTGTGTGGAAGCATCTGATTTCAAAATACTTGGTATCCCTCTTTTCCTCCAGAGTTAACGTTATTTGGTCAGTTCCCTGTATAACATGGTGACCGCAACCGCTCGCGTCTCAAAATAAATGTAAACATACATGTTGTTCAATCGTTGCAGCACACTGCTCGCGCGAGCCACCAGAGACGTCTGCGTTGCCAAGCACTAAAAATAGAAGTCAGTTCTATTTGTGACGCTGAACGCTGTACAAGTCCTGCCTTCCCATCTCCTCATTGGTTTATAGAAGCAGATACCCACGTGCCATACTCCTCTATTCGTTTACCCCCGTGGGTGATTGAAAGATGACTGAGGTCGGTTGGTCGTCGTGGTAATACTATGAATGTTAGATGCCAATCGCCATATAAAGTCAAAAGAAGAAAAAGCCTGGAAGGAGGAGAGATGACTAGAAACGATTCGGTTTGACCGTTTTATGTTAAATAGGACAAATTATCTAGCAACTGCAAGATAGCTAGCTAAATTATCTAGCAACTGCAAGCTAGCTAGCTAAATTATCTAGCAACTGCAAAATAGCTAGCTAAATTATCTAGCAACTGCAAGCTAGCTAGCTAAATTATCTAGCAACTGCAAGATAGCTAGCTAAATTGCCAGAACGGTTGAAATACTTTTCGACTTGTCCCCAATGAATTGTTTCAGAGTTTGTTTTGATATTTCAACCTGTGTGTCGGATCGCATTTGGTGTGTGGGGACAAATCAATTTGCACAAATGGTGCACGCGCGTCCAGTCGGGCTGATTGAGGTAGTATGTACATGTAGGTATAGTTAAAGTGACTATGCATAGATATGAAAAACAGAGAGTAGCAGCAGGGTTTAAAGAGGGGTTGGTTGGAGGGGACACACAATGCAAATAGTCCGGGTAGCCATTTGATTACCTGTTCAGAATGTTATGGCATGGGGGGGAAGTGTTGAGAAGCCTTTTGTCCTAGACAATTGCGTCCGGTAACGCTTGCAATGCGGTAGCAGAGAGAACAGTCTATGACTGGGGTGGCTGGGGTCTTTGACAATTTTTAGGGCCTTCCTCTGACACCGCTGGATGGCAGGCAGTTTAGCCCAAGTGATGTACTGGGCCGTTGCACCGAGGCCGAGCAGTTGCCTACCAGGCATGATGCAACCAGTCAGGATGCTCTCGAAGTTGCAGGCTGTAGAACCTTTTGAGGATCTGAGGACCCATTTCAAATATTTTTTGTCTCCTGAGGGAGAATAGGTTTTTGTCGTGCCCTCCTCACGACTGTCTTAGTGGTGTTTGGGACCATTCTTAGTTTGTTCGTGATGTGGACACCAAGGAACTTGAAGCTCTCAACCTGCTCCACTACAGCCCCGTCGATTAGAATGGGGGTGTGCTCAGTCCTCCTTTTCCTGTTGTCCACAATCATCTCCTTAATCTTGATTACGGTTGAGGGCATATGTTCTTATTCTGGCACCCACCCGGCCAGGTCATCTGCTCTCCTTTAGGCTGTCTTGTTGTTGTCGGATGACATGCCAGGCCATACACTGTTGCCGTGTCATGTACTGATATTTGTGTTGGAGTCGTGCATGACCATGCAAGTCGATGGGTGACAACAGGGATGACTACAGGAGGGGACTGAGCACGTACCCCTGGGGGGCTCCAGTGTTGAGAATCAGCATGGCAGATGTTTGCTACCTACCCTTACCGACCTGGGGCGCCTGTCAGAAAGTTCAGGATCCATTTGCAGAGGGAGGTGTTTAGTCCCAGGATCCTTAGCTAGTGATGAGCTTTGAGGGTACTATGTTGTTGAACGCTGAGCTGTAGTCAATAATAGCATTCTCACACAGGTGTTAATTTTGTCAGGTGGAAAGGGCAGTGTGGAGTGCAATAGAGATTGCATCTGTGGATCTGTTGAGCGGTATGCAAATTGGAGTACATGGTGTTAATGTGAGCCATTACCAGCTTTCAAAGCATTCATGCTACTGACGTGAATGCTATGAGAGTCTGTAGTCATTAGGCAGATTAACTTAGTGTTCTGGGCACAGAGACTATGGTGGTCTGCTTGAAACATGTTGGTATTACAGACTCAATCATGGACATGTTTGAAAAATGTCAGTGAAGACATCTGCCAGTTGGTCAGCACAATGCCCGGAGGTACACGTCCTGGTAATCCGTCCTGGCCCTGCGGACCTTGTGAATATTGA
>NW_019947208.1:0-8738 GCF_002910315.2 Salvelinus sp. IW2-2015 | reverse complement strand
AGACCACATTTCAAATATTTTTTGTCTCCTCTCGAGGGAGAATAGGTTTATTGTCGTGCCCTCCTCACGACTGTCTTAGTGGTGTTTGGAACCATTCTTAGTTTGTTCGTGATGTGGACACCAAGGAACTTGAAGCTCTCAACCTGCTCCACTACAGCCCCGTCTGATTAGAATGGGGTGTGCTCAGTCCTCCTTTTCCTGGTTGTCCACAATCATCTCCTTAATCTTGATTACGTTGAAGCATATTGTTCTTATTCTGGCACCACCCGGCCAGGTCAGTCCTCCTCCCTTTAGGCTGTCTTGTTGTGCTGGTGATCAGCCTATAGCACTGTTGTGTGTCATCGGCAAACTTAATGATATGTGTTGGAGTCGCCTGACCATGCATAGTCATGAGGTGAAACAGGAGTACCAGGAGGGGACTGAGCACGTACCCCTGTGGGGGCTCCAGATGTTGAGAAATCAGCATGGCAGATGTTGCTACCTACCCTTACCGACCTGGGGGCTCCTGTCAGAAAGTTCAGGATCCATTTGCAGAGGGAGGTGTTTAGTCCCAGGATCCTTAGCTAGTGATGAGCTTTGAGGGTACTATGTTGTTGAACAGCTGAGCTGTAGTCAATGAATAGATTCTCACACAGGTGTTAATTTTGTCCAGGTTGAAAAGGGCAGTGTGGAGTGCATAGAGATTGCATCTGTGGATCTTGTTTGAGCGGTATAGCAATTGGGAGTACATGGTGTTTAATGTGAGCCATTACCAGCTTTCAAAGCATTTCATGCTACTGACGTGAATGCTATGGGTCTGTAGTCATTTAGGCAGAATTAACTTAGTGTTCTGGGCACAGAGACTATGGTGGTCTGCTTGAAACATGTTGGTATTACAGACTGTCAATCATGGACATGTAAAAATGTCAGTGAAGACATCTGCCAGTTGGTCAGCACATGCCCGGAGTAACACGTCCTGGTAATCCGTCTGGCCCTGCGGCCTTGTGAATAATTGACCTGTTGAAGGTCTTACTCACGTCAGCTTCGGAGAGCGTGATCACACAGTTGTCCGCGAACAGCTGATGCTCTCATGCATGCCTCAGTGGTTGCTTGCCTCGAAGCGAGCATAGAAAGTGATTTAGCTCATCTGGTAGGCTCGTGTCACTGGGCAGCTCGCGCTGCGCTTCCCTTGTATTCTGTAATAGTTTGCAGGAACTGCACATCCGAAAAGCATCGGAAGCCGGTGTAGTACGACTCGATCTTAGTCCTGTATTGGCGCTTTGCCTGTTTGATGGTTCGTCGGAGGCATCGCAGGATTTTCTTATAAAGCTTCCGGTTAGAGTCATGCACGCTTGAAAGCGGCGCAGCTCTACCCTTAAGCTCAGTGCGAATGTTGCCTGTAATACATGGCTTCTGGTTGGGGTATGTACGTACAGTCGCTGTGGGAAGACGTCCTCGAATGCACTTAATTGATAAAGCCAGTGGACTGATGTGGTGTATCCTCAATGCCATTGAAGAATCCCGTAACATATTGCAGTCTGTGCTAGCGCTAAAACCATTCCTGTATGAAATCTCTCTCTTTTTGACCTGTTTGAAGGTCTTACTCACGTCAGCTTCGGAGAGCGTGATCACACAGTTGTCCGGAACAGCTGATGCTCTCATGCATGCCTCAGTGTTGCTTGCCTCGAAGCGAGCATAGAAGTGATTTAGCTCATCTGGTAGGCTCGTGTCACTGGGCAGCTCGRGGCTGCGCTTCCCCTTGTAMTCTGTAATAGTTTGCAGGAACTGCCACATCCGAAAAGCATCGGAGCCGGTGTAGTACGACTCGATCTTAGTCCTGTATTGGCGCTTTGCCTGTTTGATGGTTCGTCGGAGGGCATAGCAGGATTTCTTATAAGTAAGTCGCTCTGGATAAGAGCGTCTGCTAAATGACTTAAATGTAAATGTAATAAGCTTCCGGGTTAGAGTTCTGCACCTTGAAAACGGCAGTTCTACCCTTTAGCTCAGTGCGAATGTTGCCTGTAATCCATGGCTTCTGGTTGGGGTATGTACGTACAGTCACTGTGGGGACGACGTCCTCGATGCACTTATTGATAAAGCCAGTGACTGATGTGGTGTACTCCTCAATGCCATTGGAAGAATCCCGTAACATATTGCAGTCAGTGCTAGCAAAACAGTCCTGTAGTTTAGCATCTGCTTCATCTGACCACTTTTTTATAGGCCGAGTCACTGGTGCTTCCTGCTTTAATTTTAGCTTGTTAGTGGGAATCAGGAGGATAGAATTATGGTCAGATTTGCCAAATGGAGGGCGAGGGAGAGCTTTGTACGCATCTCTGTGTGTGGAGTATAGGTGATCTAGATGTTTTCCCCCTCTGGTTGCGCATTTAACATGCTGATAGTAATTTCGGTAATACTGATTTAAGTTTCCCTGCATTAATGTCCCCGGCCACTCAAAAAATAGAATAAAACTGTCTTGGCAAAAAGTGTGGTTTAAAGCTTATCATGAGATACTCTACTTCAGGCGAGCAAAATCTAGAGACTTCCTTAGATTTCGTGCACCAGCTGTTGTTTACAAATATACACAGACCGCCCCCCACTCGTCTTACCGGAATGTGCTGTTCTATCTAGCCGGTGCAGCGTATATATCCCGCTAGCTGAATGTTATCCATGTCGTCATTCAGCCACGATTCGGTGAAACATAAGGTATTACAGTTTTTGATGTCCCGTTAGTAGGATATTCGTGATCGTATCTCGTCTAATTNCATGTCGTCATTCAGCCACGATTCGGTGAAACATAAGGTATTACAGTTTTTGATGTCCCGTTAGTAGGATATTCGTGATCGTATCTCGTCTAATTTATTGTCCAATGATTGTACGTTGGCATGTAATATTGATGGTCACTGGCAGATTTCCCACTCGCCGTCAGAAGATCCTTACGAGGCACCCCGCTCGGTGTCCTCTATACCTGCGTCTCTTTCTCCTGCCAATGACGGGGATGTCGGCCTTGTCGGGTGTCTGAAGTATATCCTGTGCGTTCTGCTTGTTGAAGAAAAAATCTTAGTCTAATCCAAGGTGAGTGATCGCTGTCCTGATATCCAGCAGCTCTTTTTTGCCGTAAGATACGGTGGCAGAAACATTATGTACAAAATAAGTTACAAATAGCGTGACAGAAAAACACATAATAGCACAATTGGTTAGGCGCCCGTAAAACGTCTGCCATTTTTTCCGCCGCCGTCTTTAGTAACTGTGATAATGTTGTGTTTAGGAAGGAAAAGGAGGCAGAAGGAGGCAGGCGGCGAAGGAGGCAGGCGCAGGAGAGCAGAGATGTCTGAGAAGCGTACTTTAATTGGCAAGTCCACCAACACAGGTATGGCACAATCAAAAAGGTATAACGCCCTTCGACAACAGAGAACCCGTACCAACGCACGGAGGAACAAACAACTTTCCGACAATAACACACTCTTATGAATCCGTGAAAACAAAAAAAATGGCATAACCTCACCGAGCACATCACAATGAAAGAATAATCCCGCACAAATTTAGGCAGGCAGCAGGGTAAATATGTATACACAGAAATGAACGCAAATGAAACCAGGTGTGAAAAGAACCAAAGACAAAACAAACAGAAAAGGAAAAAGGGATCGGTGATGGCTAGTAGACCGGTGACGCCGACCGAACAGGGAGAGGAACTACCTTCGGTGGAAGTCGTGACAGTAACAAGATGTCCCAGTATTTATACTTTCCTTTCCATGTGAGCAGGTATCCTCCTCCTCCTTCAAAATATACYTTGRCTGTATCCCAAATGGCATGCTAWAACCTACGTATTTAGTGCACTACTTGTGACCAGAGCCCAGAGTACTGCAGACTGTTTAAAGAAGACAAAGACTGCCTGATAAATGGTTCTGGCTAAAAAGTCAGTAAAATTAATTATTCTCTCCTAGCATCTAAGCCTGTCTGATGTTATCCACAGCTGTTTGTACTTGTACTTGTACTTATATAAATATATAATATTTTATAAAGGCTGAAACTGCATGGATCTGCAATGTTCAGCCTGTTATATTTATCCTCAAAACTGAAATATTTCTTCAGCATATACCTATCTAAGCTACTATATATAGTATACAACATATTTGACATGAAAGTTGCAATTATTATTACGTTTTAAAATAACTAATTGTCCATTATATCTATTGTATATTTATTAATCTTATGTCCATATTCGTTTTATCAGCTATATTTAAGAAGTGGTAGGTTTTTAGCTAGTCTAGCTAGTCCACGCTGTAAGTATCATACGATCTACTAACTGTATGATGCAATGTTTAAAATGTTTTCAGTCAAGATCTGTATTGAGTTTTTTTGTGATTGCGATTGTTTGGAAGCAAATAATAATCTTAATACGGCGCTTCTCTATACTACTTTCTGGGTTGTTGCCAGTACTCAATCATCAGTTGAGCTCACTCATGTTTAGCTCTAAACGTTGATTGTTTTATTTTATTATATTTTATCTATTCCTACTTTACTACAAGGGAGGCCAAATTTGCGCTTTCTGGCTTCTTCTTGCTTATCTCTAATTGTTTATCGGTGCTGGTTAATTATCAATGTCTTCATTTATTTCTCTTCTCTCTGTATCTGTTCAGTATACTAGTGATCTTAGTTTAATTATATGATATCATCTACTATTCTATTTACAGAGTATCAGTATGTGGTGTTGTTGCTGTTGTTCACTGACTTTCTAGTTACTAGGTATTCTATGTATATGTATTTGTCGGCTCTTAATTCATCCTAAGAGACAGAGGGGGCGCTGTTTTTCACTTGACGGCAGGACAGGATCAGTATTTTGATGACTTCTATTCTTACTATATTGTCAGGTAAGATCAGATGTGTTGGTGTTGTCTTTGTTTCATTCTTGTTACTGTGTCAAGACATGTGGGATCAGATTATGTTATTGTCCATCTTATTCATTTACGAGTTAGACATTAGGTGTGGTGCATCTTGGTTTTCTCTATTTTCTGTACCAGATTCAGGTATCTTATGTATATTGGATGCTCCTTATCTCATCATTATCAGTAGACTAGATTGTGTGTGGGCGTTTGGCTTGTTGGTCACTGGGGATCCAGTTTACTTAGGATTTCAGGATTTAGATTGTTCCGTGCATCACAATACAGAGTATCAGAGGGGGTTGGTCTGCTGTTTTCACTGACCAGACAGGATGCAGATTTATGATGGCCTTTATCATCTATTACATGATGACATGTTAGTGTTGGTGTCGGCTTGGTTTCATCTTGATCCAGTGTATCCAGGTAATGCATTGATATGATATTCTAGTCTTTACATCAATTATAGAGTGCAGTAGGTTGGTGTGGCTGCTTTGTTGTTTCTACTGACCAGACAGGATTCAGTATTGATTTGCCTGTCTTATTCTTTACTAATTTACTAGTAGACAGAGGTGTGCGTCTGTTTTGTCTGCGTGTCGATTTATTGGGTAGCTGTTGTTGTCCTCTTGTGTAATTGGTGAGTGGTTTGAGTATCCAAGTTTTATTTATTGCTGTGTTTGTTTCCTGTGTGCAAGTGTGTGGTTGTTGTGGGAATTGTATCTTAAGTTTTATGTTAGCTTGGTGTGTTCCTGTTGTTAATTTGGTGTTAGGTGGAAGATTCAGTTATATTGTCCTGGTTGCTTCTTTTGCGTGGTTGTTATTATGCTGTTTGTAGTGGGTAGTATCAGTTTATTAGCTGGTTTTGCGCTTCTGTGGTATAGTGTTGAGTGGGAGTATCAGTTTATTATGCTGTGTTGTCCTATGATGTAATGGTGATTGTGGAAGTGATTCAAGTTATAGCTGGTTGCTCCTGTGTAATGGTGAGGGGGAGATCAGTTAAAGCTGGTTGCCTGTGTAATGGTGAGGGGAGTATCAGTTATAGCTGGTTGTCTGTGTAATGGTGAGGGGAAGATCAGTTATAGCTGGTTGCCCTGTGTAATGGTGAGGGGGCAATCAGTTATAGCTGGTTTGTCCTGTGTAATGGTGAGGGGGAGATCAGTTATAGGCTGGTTGTCCTGTGTAATGGTGAGGGGAGATCAGTTATAGCTGGTTGACAGTCCAGCCTGTGTAATGGTGAGGGGAGATCAGTATAGCTGGTTGTCTGTGTAATGGTGAGGGGAGATCAGTTATAGCTGGTTGCCCTGTGTAATGGTGAGGGGAGATCAGTTATAGCTGGTTGTCCTGTGTAATGGTGAGGGGAGATCAGTTATAGGCTGGTTTGTCCTGTGTAATGGTGAGGGGAGATCAGTTATAGGCTGGTTGACAGTCCAGCCCTGTGTAATGGTAAATGTATTTAAAATTGGCCTACTGGATCTTAACCATGAATAATTAATTTGGTTCGATCAATCCTAACGGATGACGGCTCTCCCTCCTATTATCAGACCTGTGGTTTGGGAACTTTATCTGAGATAATTATTTTCCCTCTCTCACTCCATTACATTAAACATCTGTTGTGTTACATTGAGAATTGTCTAGCGTTCTAGCCTGAGGTAAAAGAACACACACACACACACACACACACACACACACGCACACACACACACACACACACACACACACACACACACACACACACACACACACACACACACACACACACACACACACACTCACACACCCACACACACACACACACACCTGCGCAAAGGACCTCTGATCTTGACTCTTGACGGTCCACTTTCCTCCATGTCAGTACACTAACCATGTTTCAACACAGTTTTTATGTTTTTAAAGTCGTACGAGTGTCTCCACACCCTGGGAGTCTTCAGGAGAGGTGTCTCCACACACCCTGGGAGTCTTCAGGAGAGGTGTGCTCCCACACCCTGGGAGTCTTCAGGCGCGGCTGTCTCCACCACGCCTGGAGTCTTCAGGAGAAGAGTTCTCCAACACCTGGCACGTCTTCAGGAGAAGTGTCTCCACACATCGGCAGTCTGTTCAGGAGAGGTGTCTCCACACCCTGGGAGTCTTCAGGAGAAGAGTCTCCACACACGCCTGTGCAGTCTTTCAGGAGAAGTTGTCTCCAACTGCCTGGCAGTCTTCAGGAGAGAGTGTCTCCACATTCCTGGCAGTCTTGCAGGAGAGTGTCTCCATCACCTGGGAGTCTTCAGGAGAAGTGTCTCTACTCCCTGGCCAGTCTTCAGGAGAGAGTGCTCCTCCACACCCTGGCATGTCTTCAGGAGGAAGAGTCTCCACACCCTGGCAGTCTTCAGGAGAGTGTCTCCACACCCTGGCATCTTCAGGAGAAGAGTTCTCCCACACCCTGGCGTGTCTTCAAGGAGAAGTGTCACCACACCCTGGCGGTCTTTCAGTGAGGAGAAGTGTCTCCACACCCTGGCAGTCTTCGAGGAGAAGTGTCTCCACACCCTGGCAGTTCTTCAGGAGAATGAGTCTCCCACCCCTGGCAGTCTTCAGGAGAAATGTCTCCACATCCCTGGGAGTCTTCAGGAGAAGTGTCTCCACATCCTGGCAAGTCTTCAGAGAAGGTGTCTCCACACCCTGGCACGTCTTCAGGAGAAGTGTCTCCACCCGTGGAGTCTTCAGGAGAGAAGTGTCCACATCCTGCAGTCTTCAGGAGAAGAGTGCTCCACCCATTGCTGGCAGTCTTCAGGAAGAAGAGTGTCCCACATCTGGCAGTCTTCAGGAGAAGAGTCCTCCACTCCCTGGCAGTCTTCAGGAGAAGTGTTCCCCAGCGCCTGGCAGTCTTCAGGAGAAGTGTCTCCACACCCTGCATTCATGGCCTGCGCAGGTCAAGGACATTCTGTCATCTGTGGATGGTGGTCATAAACCTTCCACCTCCACGCAGAGACAGACTCCTCTATGGGGTTTAGGAAGGGGGAGTATGGAGGCAGGAATAGTTCTGACATCCTGGGATGTGTAGTAAACCAGTCTGTGACTGCAGCAGAGTGGTGGAATGCCACATTATCCCACACAACAACGAAGGTAGGGAGAGTTTCTTGCCCCCCTCTCCTCCGCTGGCACAAGTCGATTATGCAGATTCATCCAGAAAATAAATGAGCCTCTCTGTATTGTAGGGGCCAATGAGTGGTTTGTGTCACAGCAAACCACTCATTGGCCAGTGCTGCACACGTTGTGATGTTAGCTCCTCCCTGGCTTGAGACATCCTCGGTTTCTCTCTGTCCAATCACATTTCTTCCCCTGCGGGCGTGTTTTTGCCAGGTTGAATCCAGCTTCATCCACAAAGATGAATGTATGTGCGGTTTGCCTGGCTTCCATCTCCATTACTCTCTAAAAATACAGTAAATCCACAGTTTGACAGTACTTTACATTATGCATATCRGTGTATGTACCCTGTTTGGTAACGAGACTAAAAACAGGACACTTGGGTAGGCTTTCAGCTGTAAGCGTYTACCCCAATGGTGAATACATWCTCGGCTCTCTTTACAAGTAGCCTGGAGTTGTTTCTGATTTTGTCGGGGAGTGGATATATAATTATAAAAAATTCTGCTGAGATTTTCTACATGTTTTAATCTGGTCACTGCAGAAATGCACGACCTTTTCCATCATTCTGTTTTGAATGTGTTTTTTTACAGTTTTGGAAACAGTGTGTTAGCATTTTTAAAAACATGTGCTGCAAATATATAGTTTAGCAGGTGGTGGAGTACGAATGAGAAAAGAGTTGATGGATTTCGAGAAGAATGTGAACGTTGAATTCTATTTTTGTGCGAAAGCAATGACAAACGATTCACAGTTTGGTCCCCGTACACT
>NW_019947207.1:4720-24039 GCF_002910315.2 Salvelinus sp. IW2-2015 | reverse complement strand
CTACCAGACTAGGACCACCACTACCGAGCTCAGGGACACCAGTTTACCGACTAGGGGACACCAACTCTACCGACTAGTAACCCACTCTCCGACTAGGGACACACTTCTACGACTAGGGAACACCACTTTAACGACTGGGACACCACTTTTAACGACCCTAGGGGAAACCACTCCACTTTACCGACTAGGGACACCACGTTACCGACTAGGGACTACCACTTTAACCGACTAGGGACACCAACTCTACCCGACACCACTTTACGACCTATGGACACCAATTTTACCGACTAGTGACACCACTTTACTGATAGGGAAACCACTTTAGCAACTAGTGACACCTACTTTACGACCTAGGCACCACTCCTACCGACACCACTTTCCGACTATGGACACCACTTTACGAACTAGGGAAACCCTTTACGCGACTCCGGACACCACTCTAACCACGACTAGGGACA
Source organism: Salvelinus sp. IW2-2015 (assembly GCF_002910315.2). Taxonomy (NCBI): domain Eukaryota; kingdom Metazoa; phylum Chordata; class Actinopteri; order Salmoniformes; family Salmonidae; genus Salvelinus; species Salvelinus sp. IW2-2015. Next base: position 23,581 of record NW_019947207.1, on the reverse strand, counting down.
CCAACTCATTACCGACTAGGGACACCAACGTTACCGAACTAGGGACACCACTCGTATACCCCTCCGACTAGGGACACCACTCACGCGGACTAAAGGGACACCAACTTACACGACTAGGGAACCACTTTAACACTGGACAACTTCCGACTAGGGACACCACTTTACCGACTAGGGACCCCACTTTTAACCGACTAGGGACAGCCTTAACGACTCTAGCGACACCACTTTACGACTAGACCACCACTCTACGACTAGGGACACCACTCTACCGACTATGGGGAAACACTCTACCGACTAGGGACACCACTCTACCGACTAGGGACACCACATCTAGGCCGACTAGGGGACACCACTCTACCGATAGGGACACCACTCTACCGACTAGGGACACCACTCTACCGACTAGGGACACAACTCTACCGACTAGGGACACCACTCTACCGACTAGGGACAGCCACTTTACGACTAGGACACCACTTTAACCGACTAGGGACACACTTCGACCTGGACACCACTTACCGTACTGGGACACTAGACAGGACACCACTCTACGACTAGGAAACCGACTCACGACTGGGACAGACTCTAGACTAAGGACCAACTCCGACTAGGGCACCACTCTACCGATAGGGACACACTTCCACGACCTAGGGACACCACTTACCAGATGAGGGACACCACTTCCACGTAGGACACCAACTCTCGATAGCTCAGCGACTATGGGACCCACTTACCGACTAGGGACACCACTTTACCGACTGGACACCACTGTACCGACTAGGACACACTTACGATGGGGCACCACTTTACCGACTAGGGACACATTTACCGACTTGGACCCACTTAACGACTGGGGACACCACTGTACGCAACTAGGGACACCACTCTACCGACTAGGGACACCAACTGTTACCGACTAGGGACAACTTTACCGCCTAGCCATCATGGGCACACTCACTGGGCTTACCGCCGCTACGTGGGGACACCATGCACTGGGATTACACTAGGCCAGACGTAGGGGCACACTTTAACGCCTAGGACACCTACGACTGGAACCACTTATCACTGGCACCCTTACCGACTAGGCGACACCGACTCTACGACACCACTCTACGACACCACTCTACCGACGGGACACCAACTTCACGACTAGGGAACCCACCACTGGCCACTCGTACCGTAGGGACACCACTGCTACCGACTAGGGACAGCCACTCTACCGACTAGGGCAACCACTTTACCGACTAAGGACACCACTTTACCGACTAGGGACCACCAACTTTACCGACTAGGGACACCTCCCACTTAGGACCAGGACTACTCACGCTAGCGACAACACGTCTACCGATAGGGACACCACTCTACGACTAGGGACACCACTCTACCGACTAGGGACACCCTACGACTGCCATTCACGACTAGGGACACCACTCTACGATCTAGGACACCACTCTACCGACTAGGGAAGCACTCTACGACTAGGGCCCTTCGCAGCACCACTTTACCGAACTAGGGACACCACTTTACCGCCGACTGGGGGACACCACTTTGTACCAAGACAGGGACACCCACTTTACCGACTAGGGACACATTTACCGACTAGGGAACACCACTCTACCGACTAGGAACACCACTTTCCGACTATGGACACCGCTCTACGACTAGGGACACCACTGTACCGACTAGGGACACACTTTACCGACTGGGGACACCACTCTACGCACTGGGGACACCACTCTACCCTTGACTGGGGACCACTCTACCCCCGACTGGGGACACCAACTCTACCGACTGGGACACCACTTTACGACTAGGGACACCACTTACCGAACTAGGGACACCAGTTTACCGACTAGGGACACCACTCTACCCGACTAGGGACACCACTACGACTAGGACACACTTTACCGACTTAGGGACACGCATACTTTACGACTCGAGGGACACCACTTTACCGACTAGGGACACCACTTTACCGAGGACTAGGGACACCACTTTACGCGACTAGGGACACCACTTTACCGACTAGGGAACCCCACTTACCCGACTAGGGACACCACTCTACCGCTAAGCCCGGGAAACCCACTCTACCGACTAGGGACACCCCACTCTACGGACTAGGGACACCACTCTACCGACTAGGGACCCACTCTACCGACTAGGGACACCACCACCGACTAGGGACACCACTCTACCCGACTACACGACTTTACGGGACACCATCTTAACCGATAGGGACCCCACTTTACCGACTAGGGACACCACTTCCGACTAGGGACACCTTTACCGCACTAGGGACACACTTACCGACTAGCGGACACCACTACGCGACTAGGGCACCACTTTACGACTAAGGGAACCACTTTACCGACTAGGGACACATTTACCGATGGGACACCTTTTACCGACTATGGAACACCACTTTACCGACTGGGGACACCTTTTTACCGACTGGGGACACATTTACGCACTATGGAACACCACTCTACCCGACTGGGACACCACTCTACCGACTAGGGACACCACTCTAACCGACTAGGACACCCCTCTACCGACTAGGACACCACTCTACGACTAGGGACACCACTCTACCGACTAGGGAGCACCACTCTACGACTAGGGACACTCATCTACCGACTATGGACACCTACTTTACCGCTATGGACACCACTTACCGACTAGGTGGCACCACTTTAGCCGACTATGGACACCACTCTACGTCTAGGGACACCACTCTACGACACACTTTACCGACAAGGAACCACTTTTACCGACTAGGGACACCACTTTACCGACTAGGGATCACCACTTTACCGACTAGGAACACATTTACCGACAACACCTTACGACTAGGGACACCACTTTACCGACTAGGGACTTCACTCTACCTACTAGGGACACCACTCTCCTACAGGGATCCACTCCTACCTACTAGGGACACCACTCTACCGACTAGGGACACCACTTTACCGACTAGGGACACCACTTTACCGATAGGACAACCATTACGACTAGGGACACACTTTACCGACTAGGGACACCACTTTACCGACTAGGGACACCACTGTCTTACACTCGACTAGGGACACCACTTTACCTACTAGGGACACCACTCACCCCTGGCGACACACTCTTCCGACTAGGACACCACTCTACCGACTAGGGACACCACTCTCCGACTAGGGACACCATCTACGGACTAGGGACACCACTCTACCGAACTAGGGACACCAACTCTACCGACTAGGGATCACCACTTTAACGACTAGGGGACACCAACTTTACCGACTAGGGAACACCATATTTACCTACTAGGGACACACACTCTACGACTAGGGACACCACTCTACCGACTAGGGACACCACCTCTACCGACTAGGGAACACCACTCTACGACTAGGGACACACTCTACGACTAGGGACACCACTCTACCGATAGGACACCATTTACCGATAGGACACCACTTTACCGACTAGGGACACCACTTTACCGACTAGGGACACCACTTTACCGACTAGGGAACGCACTCTACCTACTAGGGACACCACTCTACCGACTAGGGACACCACTCTACCGACTAGGGACCCACTCTACCGACTAGGGAACACTCTACCCGAACTACGGGACACCACTCCTACCGACTAGGGACACCACTCTTACCGACTAGGCGCTCCGACTAGCGGACTTACTAACCGACTAGGGACAACCACTCTACCGACTAGGGACACCATTCTAACCGACTAGGGACACCACTCTACCGACTAGGGCACCACTCTCGACTAGGGATCACCACTCTACCGACTAGGGACACCACTCTACCGACTAGGGACACCACTACCGACTAGGGACACACACTCTACCGACTAGGGACATCACACTCTAGCGACTAGGGACACCACTCTACGACTAGGGACACACACTCTCACCGACTAGGGAACACTCTACCGACTAGGGACACCACTCTACCGACTAGGGACACCACTCACTGATAGGACACACTCTACCGACTAGGGACACCACTCTACGACTAGGGACACCACTTTACCGACTAGGGACACCAATTTAACCGACTAGTGGACACCACTTTACCGACTGGGACACCACTTTACCGACTAGGGACACCAACTTACGACTAGGGCCATCTCCACTTACCGACTAGGGACACCACTCTACCCGACTAGGACACCACTCTACCGACTAGGGAACCACTCTACCGACTAGGGACACCACTCTACCCGACTAGGGACACCACTCTACGACTAGACACCACTCTACCGACTAGGGACACCACTTCTACCGACTAGGGACACCACTCTACCGACTAGGGACCCACTCTTACGACTAGGGACACCACTCTACCGACTAGGGACAACCACTCTACCGACTATGGACACCACTTTACCGACTAGGACACCACTTTACCGACTGGGGACACCACTGTACCGACTAGGGACACCACTTTACCCGACTAGGGGCACACTTTTACCGACTAGGGGCACCACTTTACCGACTCTGGACACCACTGTACCGACTGGGGACACCAGCTTGTCCAAACCTAGGGACACAACTTACGTGACTATGGAACCACACTTTACCGACTAGGGACACCACTTTACCGATATGGACACCACTGTACGGACTAGGGGCACCACTCTTACCGACTAGGGACACCACTTTACCGACTATGGACACCACTCTACCGACTGGGGCACACCACTGTACCGACTAGGGAACCACTCTCCCGACTAGGGGCACCACTGTACCGACTGAGGGAGCCAAGACTTTACCGACTATGGACACCACTTTACCGACTATGGACACCACTGTACCGACTAGGGCACCACTTCTACCGACTATGGACACCACTTTACCGACTAGGGACACCACTCTACCCGACACCACTCTACGACAAGGGACACCACTCTACCGACTAGGGACACCACTTTTACCGACTAGGGACACCACTCTACGACTAGGGAAACCACTCTACCGACTAGGACACAATCACCGACTGGGCTACCACTTACCGACTAGGACACCACTTTACGACTAGGGAACCACTTTTACCGATCTAGGGACACCACTCTACGACAGGGACACACTCTACCGACTAGGGACACCACACTCTACCGACTAGGGGACACCACTCTACGACTAGGGACACTCTACGACTAGGGACACCACTCTACCGACTAGGGACACCACTCTACCGACTAGGGAACCATCCTACCGACTAGGGAACCACTTACCGACTAGGGACACCACTTTACCGGACTAGGGACACCACTTTACCGACTGGGGACACCACTGTACGATAGGACACCACTTTACCGACAGGGACACCACTTTACCGACTAGGGACACCACTCTACCGACTAGGACCCCACTTCCGATAGGACCACGCTCTAGCGACAGGGACCACCACTGTACCGACTAGGGACACCACTTTACCGACTGGGACACCACTCTACCGACTGGGGACACCACTCTACCGACTGGGGACACCACTCTACGACGGGGACACCACTCTACCGATGGGGACAACCACTTTACCGACTAGGGACACCACTTTACCGACTAGGGACACCAGTTTACCGACTAGGGACACCACTCTACCGACTAGGGACACACTCTACCGACTAGGGACACCACTTTACCGACTAGGGACGACCACTTTACCGACTAGGGACACCACTTTACGACTAGGGACACCACTTTACCGACTAGGGACACCCACTTTACCGACTAGGGACACCACTTTAACGCGACTAGGGACACCACTTTACCGACTAGGGACACCACTTTCCGACTAGGGACACCACTCTACAGACTAGGGACACCACTCTACCGACTAGGGACACCACTCTCCGATAGGGCACACCTACCGACTAGGGACAACCACTCTACCGACTGGGACACACTCCTACCGACTAGGAGGACACCACTCTACCGATAGGGCACCACTCTACCGACTAGGGACACCCCTTTACCGATAGGGACACCACTTTACCGACTAGGGACACACTTTACCGACTAGGGACAACCACTTTACCGACTAGGGACAAACTTTACCGACCTAGGGACAACCACTTTACCGACTAGGACACCACTTTACCTAGGACACCCTTACCGACTGGGACCACTTTTTTACCGACTGGGGACACCACTTTACGACTGGAACCACTCCGACTAGGGACACCACTCTACCGACTAGCGGACACCACTTACGACTAGGGCCCACACTCTAACGACTAGGGACACCACTCTACGACTAGGGACACCATCTACCGACTAGGGACACCACTCTACCGACTACGGGAACACCAAACGCTCTACCGACTAGGGACACATCTTTTATCCAGACTATGGACACCACTTTACCGACTATGGACACCACTTTACCGACTTAGGGGCACCACTTTACGACTATGGACACCAACTCTACCGTCTAGGGACACCACTCTACCGACACCACTTTACCGACAAGGGACACCACTTTACGACTAGGGAACCCACTTTCCGACTAGGGACACCCATTTACCGACTAGGACACCAACTTACCCGACTAGGAACCCACTTTACGGACTAGGGACACCACTTTACCGACTAGGGACTTTCCACTCTACCTACTAGGGACACCACCTTCCCATAGGGACACCACTTACCTACTAGGACAGCCACTCTACGACTAGGGACACACTTTACCGACTAGGGAACACCACTTTACCGACTAGGGACACCACTTTACCGACTAGGGACACCACTTTACCGACTAGGGACCCCACTTTACCGGACTAGGGACACACTTTACCGACTAGGGACACCACTTCTACCCTACTAGGGACACACTCTACTACTAGGGACACCACTCTACCGACTAGGGACACCACCTCTACCGACTAGGGACACCACTCTACCGACTAGGGACACCAATCTACCGACTAGGGACACCACTCTACCGACTAGGGACACCACTCTACCGACTAGGGACACCACTACCACTGACTAACGACTGGGACACCACTTTACCGACTAGGGACACCACTTTACCTACTAGGGACACCACTCTACCGACTAGGGACACCACTCTACCGACTAGGGACACCACTCTACACGACAAGGCGACACCACTCTACCGACTAGGGACACCACTCTACCGACTAGGGACACACCACTCTACCGACTTAGGGACACCACTTTACCGACTAGGGACACCACTTTACCACGATAGGGACACCACTTATCACCTAGGGACACCACCTACACTAGGGACACACACTCTACCGACTAGGGACACTCACTCTACCCGACTAGGGTTTACACACTCTAACCGACTAGGGACCACCACTCTCCGATAGGACACCACTCTACGACTAGGGACACCACTCTACAGACTAGGGACACCACTTAACGACTAGGACCCACTTACCGACCTAGGGACACACATTCTACGACTAGGGACCACCATCTACCGACTAGGGACACCACTCTACCGACTAGGGAACACCACTCTACGACTAGACACCGACTTCGGGACACCACTCTACCGACTAGGGACACCACTCTACCGACTAGGGGACACCACTCTACCGACTAGGGACACCAGCTCTACCGACTAGGGACACACTCTACCGACTAGGGACAAAACCACTCTACCGACTAGGGACACCACTCTACCGACTAGGGACACCACTCTACCGACTAGGGACACCACTCTACCGAACTAGGGCACACCACTCTACCGACTAGGGACACCACTCTACGACTAGGGACCCACTCTAGCGGACTGGACCGAACCACCTTTACCTATAGGGCACTCCACTTTACTACTAGGGAACCAACTCTACCTACTAGGGACACCCACTCTACCTGACTAGGGACACCACCTACCGACTAGGGACACCCTCTACGACTAGGGACACCACTCTACCGACTAGGGACACCACTCTACCGACTAGGACATCCACTCTACCGACCTAGGGACACCACTCTACCGACTAGGGACAAACCACTCTACCGACTAGGGACACCACACCTCTACCGACTAGGGACAGCCACTCTACCGACTAGGGACACCATCTACCGACTACGGAGCACCACTCTACCGACTAGGGACACCCACTCTACGACTAGGCACACCCCTCTACCGACTAGGGACACCACTCTCGCGACTAGGGACACCACTCTACCGACTAGGGACACCACTTTAACCGACTAGGGACACCACTCTACCGACATTATATATGTGTTTACTCGTAATCTTCAAGTTTTTTGGAAATAAAATCAATGACAAAAATGTTACTTTTTATGTGAAAAAAAAGTGAATGTTAACACATGATGTAATCTTTACTTCATGTAGATTTCTAAACCAGCCATGACACAATGATGGCCAAAGCAGTTTAACAACCCTTCCAACTAATATTGCTGATGTGACCCAGCCAACTCCTGAGAGTACTCGTTCCTGGAGCAAATGAGTCATTTCCAGGGAGCGCTTATTCATTATACAACGAGTGAGGACTTTACCTTGCATATTTTATGGCTTTAAACCCTGCAASTTTCATGAAGTTGTCCAAATGAGTAGCATTTAAAACTGAGGTGAAGTAATTCATTTGAATAATTTAGCTTGAATGTCTCGGCTGAGCATCAGCCCCAAGGTCGACAGTTCTGCTCACTCCAGTCAGACGCTGATTTTCAATAACGGTGGGATCTCCTTTAAAATAACATTCTGCTGAGAAAGAGAGAGAGAGATATTCAACCAAACCTTCTTCTTACGTATTAACAGGCCTTGGAATTGAGATAACTAACACCATAGCTCTGGTACAGAGCTTCAATTATGCAATCCTTCGCCAACAAGACACATGAAGCAAAAAATGTCACACTACTCTCTACAACAAAACCATTAAATAGCAACCAATACATGTGTTGAGTGTGCAATGGCATGGTGTTGTCACATTTGAGGGATATTCTCACGAGACCCTGCTTGGGAGCACACACATCCCAGCACCATCCCCCTCTCACACACAGCATGCTAACGATGCTAACGATGCTAACGATGCTAACGATGCTAACGATGCTAACGATGCTAACGATGCTAACGCTTACAAAGCACAACACCAGTTCCTTCCTCATCAGTTGTCCCGCGCTGTCCGAACCACCAACTAAGTCACATCTTATCCAATGTACCCTGTCTGATTCTCCCTACTGGCCTTAGTAGAGCTGTATAAGTATTTATTGGGTGGGACAAATGTGGCATTCTAAGGTAAATATTTAAATCCAGCCTGTAGATTTCTCAGGGCCAGCAGGTTGTGATCGGGGAACGGTATGGGTATAAACTACTCCTTGGGTTACTCTTCAGGACTAACGGAAGGTGACAGAGCAGAATAACAGCACGGCAGTGTGTGTGGGTACGTGTGCTGTGACACCACTGGGCTTTTAATATGGCTCACCATGGCCTTCAGCTTAGAGACGGCAGGTCGTTATCCATTTATTATGAGTGTATATCATTAGCCCCAGACTCAGTGGATCTGACTCAGCTCTCTCTGTGTGTGTGTGTGTGTGTGTGTGTGTGTGTGTTCATTTTGACCCTGTGTACAGAGTAACATGTCTGACTGGGTTTTAATAGATGTTCAGTTTGATCCTACACCTTGTGTATGGCAGTGTTTTATGAATGTAGATATTATATAGACTAATCAAAGTCACTACCCTCGCATTAATCTTGGTTAACCCAGAACTAACGTTTTTTTCTAATTGGTCAMCTGCTCGATTAAGTTCAGGGTCCAAATTTAGAAAGATGCTAACACATGCGAAATGTCCATATAACCAGTGACGAGAAACCCAAACACCAGAACTGTTGCTGATCATCCAATCGCACTCCCATTCCAAACCCACAGATTCCACAGTACCAGTTATGTTTACTTAGATATACTGGTGCTCTTCCATCCGTCCCTGGGAGGGGTGCGTCACTTGAGTGGTTGAGTCACTGACGTGATCTTCCTGTCTGGGTTGGCACCCCCCTTGGGTTGTGCAGTGGGGAGATCTTGTGGGCTATACTCGGCCTTGTCTCAGGATGGTAAGTTGGTGGTTGAAGATATCCCTCTAGTGGTGTGGGGGCTGTGCTTTGGCAGTGTGGGTGGATTATATCCTGCCTGTTTGGCCCTGTCCGGGGGTATCGTCGGATGGGGCACAGTGTTCCTGACCCCTCCTGTCTCAGCCTCCAGTATTTATGCTGCAGTAGTTATGTGCCGGGGGCTAGGGCAGTCTGTTATATCTGGAGTATTTCTCCTGTCTTATCCGGTGTCCTGTTGAATGTAAGTATGTTCTCTAATTCTCTCTTTCTTCTTTCTTTCTTCTTCTTTCTTTCTTTCTTACTTTCTTTTCTTTCTCTCTTCCTTTCTCTCTCTTCTTTCTCTCTCTGGAGGACCTGAGCCCTAGGACCATGCCTCAGGACTACCTGGCCTGAGGAGTCCTTGCTGTCCCCAGTCCACCTGGCCGTGCTGCTGCTCCAGTTTCAACTGTTCTGCCTGCGGCTATGGAATCGTGACCTGTTCACCGCGACGTGCTACCTGTCCCAGACCTGCTGTTTTCAACTCTCTAGAGACAGCAGGAGTGGTAGAGATACTCTGAATGATCGGCAATGAAAAGCCAACTAACATTTACTCCTGAGGTGCTGACCTGTTGCACCCTCGACAACCACTGTGATATATTATTTGACCCTGCTGGTCATCTTTGAACATTTGAACATCTTGGCCATTTTCTGTTATAATCTCCACCAGCACAGCCAGAAGAGGACTGGCCACCCCTCATAGCCTGGTTCCTCTCTAGGTTTCTCCTAGGTTCTGGCCTTTCTAGGGAGTTTTCCTAGCCACCGTGTTCTACACCTGCATTTGCATTGTGTTGGGTTTTAGGCTGTGGTTTCTGTACCGACTCTTGAGATATCAGCTGATCTAAGAAGGGCTTTATAAATACATTTGATTTGATATGATTACCCATACACGCTATACTAGGCCAGGCCAGATAAGAGCAGGTCCATTAAAGTCCACCCGTCTCTCTTTCAGTGCCAAAGACTGCCTGGCAGTCTGCAGATGCTTATATTGAGCACATTATACAGGCGTGAAAAATTCAGCCAATACGTAATGTCTGACTGACTACATGTCAATTCATTGTGTCAGTCAGTTTATTTCTCAGAAAAATCCAGCCAGCGATGATCCTGGATGACTGACTCAGTCAGTGACTCTTCAACACGTTTAATTTGTGTCACAACTGACACGACTGATGTGAGAGATTTATATACCATTTCTAGCTCGTAGAACATGGAGCTATATACATTACTTTGGCCTCAAACAGCAACAGAACATTGCTCGCCTTGTCATTACTTTGGGCCTCAACAGCAACAGAACTTGGATCGCCTTGTCATTACTTTGGGGCCTCAAACAGCAACAGAACTTTCTCGCCTTGTCATTACTTTGGGCTCCAACCGGCAACAGAACTTTGCTCATGTTTTCACCTTGTTAGAGAGGCAGCCGGCCAGACTCTCTGCATAACATTTCTGAGTGAGTGGGTAGGAGGCATCGCTCCGGTGATGATGTATCTTCATTATCATCTAGAAATCAATGTGTTGAGTAAACCTAGCCTTTGCTGCACAGTGTGCAATCAGCTGTGAGCCCAAAAATAATCACTTAAATTGAAATAATCCAACATGATTCTTTACCGTGGCAAATGAGTCATCTGGGCCACTGGAGAATTACATATACAGTGTGTTCAGAAAGTATTCACACCCCTGACTTCAAATTCTGTTTGAATCAGGGCTTGACGAGATCCTAGATGTGTTTCGGGGGTGCAATTGTTTTCAAGGACTATCGCGGTCCTACCCAAACCGGCACATTTGTTATCCTTAGAAGTTGTGGGAATGTACGTTTTTGGTTTCCCATGTTCTGGGTCGAAGCCTACGTTTTTGTTCCCATTGTTCTTGCGGTCGAATGCCATACGTTTTTGGTTCCCATGGTTCTGGGATCGAACCATATGTTTTGGTTTCCCATTGGTTCTGGGATCGAAGCCAATGTTTTGGTTTCCCATTGGTTCTGGATCGAAGCCATAGTTTTTGGGTTTCCCAGTGTTCTCTGGGATCGAAGCCATATGTTTTTGGTGTTCCCATTGGTTCTGGATCGAAGCCATACTGTTTATTGGAATTTCCCATTTTCTGGATCGAAGCCATACTTTTTGGTTTCCCAATTGGTTCTGGGATCTAAGCCATAAAGGTTTTGGTTTTCCCATTGGTTCTGGGTATATCGAAGCCCATAAGTTTCTGACAGGTAAAGACTGAACGTTTTTTAAAACATTTTGAGAACAGAATGAAAATTCGGTGTATATGGAAACGCCATTTTTTTTTTAGGTGCAGGGAGGTTCTGAGAACATTTTACTATGGTTCCTGAAAGTTTTCCTGGGAGGTTTAGTAACGTTCTGAGAACAGAAATATAGTTATTTGAAGGTAATTAAATAATGTTCTGAGAACGTCTTTTAATAGACTTTTAAAAACTTTAACTTAGTTTGGGTTAACTGTTTTTTGAACTCCAAGCAAAGATAGGACATATGGAAATGCATTGCTTAGGCCATAATCATGCAAACACATGGTTTAATTATTCTGGCGTCAAAGAAGATTAAAATCTAAATCTTCTGTTCTCTATCATTGAATTAGTCCACTGCACCACCAGGATGGAGCTAGCACCACTTGTTTTTTAAACGAATTTAAAGCTGGTCATTTTAATGATTCAAAAGATCCCTTTTAAAGGAAACGAGCACTCATTAAGATCAGGTGTGGCCAATTAGTGGGCGTTGCCAACACAGCTGAACATGCTTAAGATAGAGGATAGGGAGAGATTTTTTGAGGCTGAGAATGGAATGTCATATGTTTTTAAAAACATTCTTAGAACATTTCTCTGAACTAAGTTTTGTTGTGTTTTGTTATAAGAACGTTTGCTTAACGTTCTCGGACAGATTGAGCACATGACTTTAAATAGAACCAAGAGGAAACCTGTGGGAGACGTTACGCTGAAGTACTGAAATTCGCATAGAAGCTCGTTGTTTCTTAACGTTCTCTGAATTATTTCAGAATATTCCCAATGTGAAACCKYTTGGAGAACATTCCTAGAACATTARCKAAATTGAAATGAAATGTAACCATCTTTTTAACATTCTGTTAAATTAATGGAATTCCAAGAAAATAACTTTTTTTTTCTTAAATATGCTGAGAATATTCCAGATCCCAAGCTTCCGTCCTGCACCACTCCCAGAAAGTTGAAAGAAGGTTGTATGCAAAACAACCATAGGACAACCACCCTCTCACCAAACATACAGTATCGTTCTCAGAACGTTATGTGCTAGCTGGGTGTTATCCTCACAACTTAATTTCTGTGCAATATATTATCAGCTGGATGGTCTTCGCCTCAGCGCCCATATGAAATTCATCATCAAGGGTTTTGGTGTTGATAGACAGTCGACCACCATTAATTTGAACTTGGAGGGGGCAACCCAGTCTGGGTCATTTTCTTCTATGCTTTTTAATGTGTGTGTGTGTGTGTGTGTGTGTGTGCGTGTGTGTGTGTACTCCCACTTCTAATGATCTCCACATAACTCCCAGGTCTTTGCTGTTTTATTATTTAGGAGCTGGCTGGGCCAGACTCAGACGTATGGAGGGGAGAAGTCATTCATTACTGTAGGGTTAGTTGAGCTGCTCCTAGCTCTATATGAGCCGTCTTCTCATTTTGGCGAGATCTACTGTCAACTTCCTTTTCTCTATCTGTCTGTCTATGTCTGTAAGTCAGTCAGTTTCCCAGCCAACCAGGTTTATCATCTAAGCCTCTAATAATCCTCTAGTTTATGAGAGCTGAAATGAAATGGCAGATCAATTTCTACTCTATTGTATTTCTCGATCGTCTGTGGCCTCAAAATCTAATTTCAAATTGTTTTACAGTATTTAAAATAATAGACTCTCTCTCTCTCTCTATTAAATTGGCTTTATTGGCATGGGAAACATATGTTTACATTGCCAAAGCAAGTGAAATGGATAAACAAAAGTGAAATAAACAATAAAAAGTTAACAGTAAGCATTACACTCACAAAAGTTTCAAAATAATAGATATTTCAAAATAGCTAAAGTACAAAAGGGAAAATAAAAAAATATGGGTTGTATTTACAATGGTGTTTGTTTTACACTTGTTGCCCTTTTCTTGTGGCAACAGGTCACACATCTTGCTGCTGTGATGGCACACTGTGGTATTTCACCCAYTAGATATGGGAGTTTATAAAAATTGGATTTGTTTTCAAATTCTTTGTTGGTCTGTGTAATCTGAGGGAAATGTGTGTCTCTAATATGGATATGGTCATACATTTGGCAGGAGGTTAGGAAGTGCAGCGCAGTTTCCACCTCATTTTGTGGGCAGTGTGCACATAGCCTYTCTTCTCTTGAGAGCCAGGTCTGCCTACGGTGGCCTTTCCCCAATAGTAAGGCTATTGATTCGAACACACCAACAGTGTCGTTGCGCAAWATAGTACGCAGCATCATCTGGATATGTATACAACACAAGATCAACATTCACCTTCTGCTGCCATTTCTGTCAAGCCGTCCTCTCATGACTTGGTTGGGTCTAATTGTGTTGCTATCCTGGGGCTCTGTGGGGTGTGTTTGTGTTTGTGAACAGTTCCCCAGGACCAGCTTGCTTAGGGGACTCTTCTCCAGGTTCATATCTCTGTAGGTGATGGTTTTGTTATGGAAGGCTTGGGAATCGCTTCTTTTTAGGTGGTTGTAGAATTTAACGGCTCCTTTCTGGATTTTGATGATTAACGGGTATGGGCCTAATTCTGCTCTGCATGCATTATTTCGTGTTTGTACGTTTTACACTGAGGATTTTTTTTCTGAATGCTGCATACCCTTCTTTCTCTAATTGACTGTCTGTTAGTCCCCCTCTTTCTCTAGTTGACTGTCTGTTGTCCCCCTCTTTCTCTAATTGACTGTCTGTTAGTCCCCCTCTTTCTCTAGTTGACTGTCTGTTGTCCCCTCTTCGTCTAGTTGACTGTCTGTTGTCCCCTCTCTCTAGTTGACTGTCTGTTGTCCCCTCTCTCTAGTTGACTGTCTGTTGTCCCCTCTCTCTAGTTGACTATCTGTTGTTCCCTCTCTTTCTCTAGTTGACTCAAAGAGAGAGAAAGACAATAGTTGAACAGTTATCAACAAATTAATTTATTCAATAATTAAGGAGAAGCAGCAAAGAGAGATAGACAGAGAGCTATATGTTATTCTTCTTAGTTTACCTTGCATTTACTTAGCTAATGCAGCWWWTTTTTTCTATTCAACAGCCTGACTTAAATAACAGAGAGGAATGTTATTTACAGTATGTTAGCTAGCTGGCTAAGGCCATTTCTATCTAAAAGGACTTATGAGCACCAACGTGAAGTTCATAGGTGCATGTCAAATTGGGTGTCAAATGAAAGCGAAGAGTCTATATTTTTGAGAAATTAAGGCATACAGTATTTACAATTTTCAACCATTTCCCCTCCTAAAAATGAGGAATAAGCAAAGGCCTTGTTTTCTGGTCAAACAAGATGAGAAAGGTGTCTCAGACGTGGGTTTGTTAAATCCGGACCCTCGGTCCTCCCTGGGAGCATGTTTTATTTGTTTTTGCCCTGGCACAACACAGCTGATTCAAATAACCAACTCATCATCAAGCTTTTATTAAAAAGTCTTAAAAGGTATTATATATACATTTAAACACAACAAGTAAAGACCCTTGCCAACTCATTTCAACACTTATAACTGCACTGAACAGAAATAAAAACATGTAAATTGTCGATAACCTGTTTCATGAGCTGAAATAAAAGATCCTCGAAATTTTACATATGCACAACAAGCTTATTTCTCCCAAATGTTGTGCACAAATTTGTTAGTGAGCATTTCTCATTTGCCAAGATAATCCATCCACCTGACAGGTGTGGCATATCAAGAAGCTGATTAAACAGCATGATCATTACACAGGTGCAACTTGTACTGGGGACAATAAAAGGCCACTCTAAAATTTGRAATTTTGTRACACAACACAATGCCACAGATGTCTCAAGTTTTGAGGAAGCYTGCAARTGGAATGCTGACTGCAGGAAATTCCAACAGAGCTGTTGCCAGAGAATTTAATGTTAATTTCTCTACCATATTCTCTACCTGTATACTCACCAGACATGTCACTCATTGAACACGTTTGGGATGCTCTGGACGACGTGTACGACAGCGTCTTCCAGTTCCCGCCAATATCCAGCAACTTTGCACAGCCATTGAAGGGGGGTGGAACAACATTCCACAGGCCACAATCAACAGCCTGATCAACTCTATGTGCAGGAGATGTGCCGCYTTGCATGAGGCAAATGGTGGTTACACCAGATACTGACTGGTTTTCTAACCCACATCCTACCTTTCTTTTAAGGTATCTGTGACCACAGATGCATATCTGAATTCCCAGTCATGTGAAATCCATAGATTATGGCTTAATTTACTTATTTAAATTGACTGATTTCCTTAAAATAACTGTAACTCAGTAAAATCTTTGAAATTGTTGCATGTTGTGTTTATATTTTTGTTCAGTATAAGTTTTGGAGAAATTATTTGCCTTATGTACATTTAACAAACATTGTGCCTTGTTATTCCGTTACTAAAAACCCACATATGTTTCAGATATTTTCTAATTTATCTCCGTCATGAGGAGGGAGGATAATGAAAGTTCACAAAAGTAACAAGTAAAGGTAGACCTAACAATTAGTTAGTGTTTTTACTGATATAAAGATTGTTTATGAATTATTAAGTGATTAAAACTCATGATTCTGTTAAGAAATCAGTAACGGAATTACTGCTTTTGAATTGGCAACAATGGGAAATCATAGTAGGTTACAAACCACAGATGGGTCACRTGCTACTGTCCTCCATTCCACTGACATACTGTTGTGTTCAGCTCATAACTGTTTTCTTTCTCTTTCAAAGCAAGACTGTGAAAACAGTCTGAACAAACCCCCTCACTCTCCTCTCCTCTCTCACTCCAGTTAATGTCACCACTCCCGGCTCGTACTGGCACCTWCCATACCYCCTACCCTCTTTCCATGTACTGTAACAAGCGTCCTCACCCAATGAGCATTCCRACGTTGTAAACTTTCATTCATAGGCTAGGTTGTAGAAACCTCATGATGGGCACAGGAAACATTAGAGTATCTTTGTAACGAGAAGCAGGTACAGGCGTTAAGTTTAATATAACAAATAACGATTCAATTGTTAAGTTTAATATAACAAATAACGATTCAATTGTTAAGTAGTTTAATATAACAAATAACGATCCAATATAGGAGTAGCCTCTAGACATGAACAACAGATACAATACTGCCTGGGGAAGGAACCTAAGGGACTGCCAGATAAAGGGGAAGTAATGAGTGAGGTAATGGAGTCCAGGTGTGCCTCATGATGAAGCGCAGGTGCGCGTAATGATGAAAGCCAGGTGCTCGTAATGATGGTTCGCAGGACTGGTTGTTAGTAAACCGGCGATTTCGAACGCTGAAGGTGGGGAGTGGGAGTAGACGTAACAATCACATATTAGCCTAAACCTATCGTTACATTGAGCCATTGAGTCCTCCCTAATCTTAAACTGCACCAACCGCCACTGAGCTGCACTACTTCTATTACTGAAACCTCACACATCTCAGAGAAGAGCATGTTTGTTGGGGTACACACACATACGTACAGTTACCAGKCAAGTAGATTAGTCACGAAAGTCAGAAAMAGCAATACAATTCATCAATTACCTTTGAAGATCTTCTTCTTTTGGCAATACTAAAGGTGACGACGAAACAATAAATGGTCGTTTTGTTTGATATAATCCATTTCTATAGCCTAACACGAAACATTTTGTAAATGGCTTGTGTCGTAAATTCCGTGTCCTTCAACTTTGGACGTAACATTCGATGTAATTACTCACTCTGAACGAACGTTTATCGAGCCATGTTCAGTTTCATTGCAGTTCTCTGTTTGTTAGTAACACAGCCATACTTCATGGTTCTTTTCCCGGGACATATTGACCGAAAGATACTGATTTGAACACACCAAACTATGACCTCATTGCGCACCAATGATATGACCAGTTCTTCGTTGATTGACTGTATTTCGGACCAATGACCACTGATGTCTTGAAACTAGCTTGGTAGATAGCCAATGAGCTAGGTAAACGGCAACATGTAATGGTTCCGGGTAGACTTTGTGGGAAACTCAAGTATAAACACAGCCATTCGACATTGAAAATTCTACCAGAATCAGCCACGCTGGTACGCGCAGCATTTTGTTTTGAGAAGCATTTCAGAGAATAATTATGGTGATAAATCTTTAAAATCAAAGACAAAGGCAAAATATACAGATCTACACGATATATGAAGAAATTGATAGGGATAGTGACAGTGAATTACTCCAAGATGATTGCGGACAGTGAGAAACTTTTGACTCTCAATCTGAGGAGATGGTCCTGTATGGAGAAGATTCAGTGTGGATTGGTGCAGTAACGTTGTTGAAATAATAATATCAAAACTATTCATTTGAGTTTGTTTTGGAGATATTTTATTTATTTGCCATATATAAAAAATATACAGTAATGAAATGTGTAAAGTACACATTGCTCTACATTGTGGGTGGGTGTTATGTCTGTGGTGTCTGTGTCTGTGTGTCTGTATATATTAGATATTCTTTACATTTTATTTTATCTAAACATGGAAGGGAACAGCTCCTCACCATAGTGATGTTTCCCACTCTAATAATAACTGTATCTGTGTGTCTGTGTCTTTATTTCACAGTCCAA
>NW_019947207.1:0-4695 GCF_002910315.2 Salvelinus sp. IW2-2015 | reverse complement strand
CTTAATTTACTTATTTAAATTGACTGATTTCCTTAAAATACTGTAACTCAGTAAAATCTTTGAAATTGTTGCATGTTGTGTTTTATATTTTTGTTCAGTATAAGTTTTTGAGAAATTATTTGCCTTATGTACATTTAACAAACATTGTGCCTTGTTATTCCGTTACTAAAAACCCACATATGTTTCAGATATTTTCTAATATTATCTCCGTCATAGAGGAGGGAGGATAATGAAAGTTCACAAAAGTAACAAGTAAGGTAGACCTAACAATTAGTTAGTGTTTTTACTGATATAAAGATTGTTTATGAATTATTAAGTGATTAAAACTCATGATTCTGTTATAGAAATCAGTAACGGAATTACTGCTTTTTGAATTTGGCAACAATGGGAAATCATAGTTAGGTTACAAACCACAGATGGGTCACCTGCTACTGTCCTCCATTCCACTGACATACTGTTGTGTTCAGCTCATAACTGTTTTCTTTCTCTTTCAAAGCAAGACTGTGAAAACAGTCTGAACAAACCCCCTCACTCTCCTCTCCTCTCTCACTCCAGTTAATGTCACCACTCCCGGCTCGTACTGGCACCTWCCATACCYCCTACCCTCTTTCCATGTACTGTAACAAGCGTCCTCACCCAATGAGCATTCCRACGTTGTAAACTTTCATTCATAGGCTAGGTTGTAGAAACCTCATGATGGGCACAGGAAACATTAGAGTATCTTTGTAACGAGAAGCAGGTACAGGCGTTAAGTTTAATATAACAAATAACGATTCAATTGTTAAGTTTAATATAACAAATAACGATTCAATTGTTAAGTAGTTTAATATAACAAATAACGATCCAATATAGGAGTAGCCTCTAGACATGAACAACAGATACAATACTGCCTGGGGAAGGAACCTAAGGGACTGCCAGATAAAGGGGAAGTAATGAGTGAGGTAATGGAGTCCAGGTGTGCCTCATGATGAAGCGCAGGTGCGCGTAATGATGAAAGCCAGGTGCTCGTAATGATGGTTCGCAGGACTGGTTGTTAGTAAACCGGCGATTTCGAACGCTGAAGGTGGGGAGTGGGAGTAGACGTAACAATCACATATTAGCCTAAACCTATCGTTACATTGAGCCATTGAGTCCTCCCTAATCTTAAACTGCACCAACCGCCACTGAGCTGCACTACTTCTATTACTGAAACCTCACACATCTCAGAGAAGAGCATGTTTGTTGGGGTACACACACATACGTACAGTTACCAGKCAAGTAGATTAGTCACGAAAGTCAGAAAMAGCAATACAATTCATCAATTACCTTTGAAGATCTTCTTCTTTTGGCAATACTAAAGGTGACGACGAAACAATAAATGGTCGTTTTGTTTGATATAATCCATTTCTATAGCCTAACACGAAACATTTTGTAAATGGCTTGTGTCGTAAATTCCGTGTCCTTCAACTTTGGACGTAACATTCGATGTAATTACTCACTCTGAACGAACGTTTATCGAGCCATGTTCAGTTTCATTGCAGTTCTCTGTTTGTTAGTAACACAGCCATACTTCATGGTTCTTTTCCCGGGACATATTGACCGAAAGATACTGATTTGAACACACCAAACTATGACCTCATTGCGCACCAATGATATGACCAGTTCTTCGTTGATTGACTGTATTTCGGACCAATGACCACTGATCGTCTTGAAATCTAGCTTGGTAGATAGCCAATGAGCTGAGGTAAATGGCAACATGTAATGGTTCCGGGTAGACTCTGTGGGAAACTCGAGTATAAACACAGCCATTCGACATTGAAAATTCTACCAGAAGCAGCCACGCTGGTTACGCGCAGCATTTTTGTTTTGAGAGCATTTTCAGAGAATAATTATGGCGAGTAAATCTTTAAAATCAAAGACAAAGGCAAAATATACAGATCTACACGATATTATTGAAGAAATTGATAGGGATAGTGACAGTGAATTACTCCAAGATGATTCGGACAGTGAGAATACTTTTGACTCTCAATCTGAGGAGATGMTCCTGTATGGAGAAGATTCAGTGTTGGATTGGTGAGTAACGTTGTTTGAAATTAATAATATCAAATACTATTCATTTGAGTTGTTTTGGAGATATTTTTATTTTATTTGCCATATATAAAAATATAATCAGTAATGAAATGTGTAAAGTACACATTGCTCTACATTGTGGGTGGGTGTATGTCTGTGTGTCTGTGTCTMTGTGTCTGTATATATTAGATATTRTTTACATTTTATTTTATCTAAACATGGAATGGAACAGCTCCTCACCATAGTGATTGTTTCCCTYCTCTATATATAATCTGTATCTGTGTGTCTGTGTCTTTATTTCACAGTCCAAGCGATTCTGATTTGGATCCCATACTGCCAAGGTGCAAATCCCCCACTGAAGCTGGTCCATCCAGCCGGACCACTGCTGACTCCGGCACCACACCTACCCCCGCCCGGRCATCTAGAGGTGTGAAGTCGGTGACAAAGAAGCGGAGGAAGGGAAGTGTGGAACCTGCTGGCAGAGCGGAGGAGGGTCGTTGGCACTCTGTGCTGAAGGAAGAAGTGGCCCCACCACCTCCAATATTCAGACCAAAAAGGCCACCAGGACCTCAGCTGGACATAACCTCCAAGTACAGCCCCATGCAACTTTTTCAGTTGTTTTTCACCTCGGCAGATTGTTGATCCCTGGTGCCCATTTTCATGTAACACAAATAAGTACGGAGCGTAAGAAGTAGTGAAGCAAGACAGAACATGAAGCCATTTCCATGTCAGATCTTTTTTTTACCTTTCTATGGTCATTTTACAGTGATCTTGTTAAAGCTAAAAACCCTGAAGCCTACTGGAAATCTGCAAACCTCTATCACTTTTTTCCCTTCGCTTCCCCACCATTGGTCATTCATGCAAAAAGGTTCTGACAAATCTCACGGGGTGCTTCATTCAGTGACCAAAGTTGATGAGGACAACGAGAGAACGAGGCACGACAATGGTTTGATAGCTCTTGCAAATCTTAATACCTCTCTACCACAACATCGTTGAGGGTCTACAAGACTACTTTTTCAGCCCCGGCCCAGAACCTTTCCATAGATGAGAGGATGGTAGCCTCAAAGGCCAGAATTGGCCTAAAACAGTACATGCGTAACAAACCAACTAAATGGGGTTACAAACTGTTTGTTTTGGTCAATTCTGCGTGTGCAAACACGTGCAATTTTTTTGTCTATGAGGGGAAGAGCAGTTGTGCGACCGGTAAGAGACTTAGCTATGACTCCGTTATGGAGTTATTCGATTTTCAGCTGTTAGGGAAGGCCTACAAACTGTTTGTGGACAACTTCTACACAAGCCCTGCCCTGTTCACAGACCTGAGGAAGCTGGAGATGTGGGCCTGTGGCACTATTCGGACCAACAGAGTGGGATTTCTGAAAACCAGGGTGAATGACATGCCTAAGCGGGCTGATCGGGGTAACATGAGATGGATTCGCGAGGATGGCCTGCTCTTTGTGAAGTGGATGGATACCAGAGAGGTGGTC
Organism: Salvelinus sp. IW2-2015; assembly: GCF_002910315.2. NCBI lineage: Eukaryota > Metazoa > Chordata > Actinopteri > Salmoniformes > Salmonidae > Salvelinus > Salvelinus sp. IW2-2015. The sequence continues at coordinate 1,162 of NW_019947207.1, read as the reverse complement.
ATGTGCACCACTATCCACAAGTCCTTCAGTGGTGATCACGTCATCAGGCGTGTYAAGGGCGCTACTGGGGTATGGACCACCAAAAATTTCCCCATTCCAGCTGCTGTGAAGGACTACAACAAGGGCATGGGAGGTGTGGACCTGTCAGATGCACTGATAGGCTACTATAATGTTCTCCACAAGACCATGAAATGGTACAAGACATTGTTTAATCATTTCATTGACATTGCTGTGGTGAATGCCTTCATACTCCAGAAGGAAATGGCTATGAGCTGTGGACAGCCCCCCATCTCACAGCTAGCCTTCAGGGAGCTGCTCATCCAGGAGCTTGCTAGCTACATCAAGACCACTGTAGCACCTTCTGTCCCCTCTACCTCTATCCCTTCTGCTCCAACCAGTGGTGTTCACATGCCACAATTCATCATTGCAGGCAGGAATGTGCCTCAGGGCAAAAAAGGCTCAGTAGGGAGGCTTCGTTGTGCTCTTTGCCACAAGAAATCCCCTGTCACCTGCACCACCTGTTCGGTGACCCTCTGCTTCACACCAGAAAGAGACTGCTATGGGCTATGGCATCCGCAGCACAATATTGTGTAGAGGACTGAGGGTCTTCACATTATTGTACATTGAAAGTGTAAGTAGTTACCCTTGTTATTTTACATTTTTAGAAATATTCATATATTATTTTAAATTTTTCAAATATATATTTTTTGGGGTATGTTAGAATACATTTTTTGTATTTTGTATATAGTTATTTGCATCAATGTATCACTGTACCAATTCGGCCATTTGGGTACATTTGGGACACCTGGGTGACTTCATGCTCAATGGCATGTACCTCACTTATTCCTGAAGGTATATGTCTGAAACTTTAGTCAAATACTGTTGCCTACTTTTGTTCTTATTTGAAATTATCCCCAGCATCATATCTGAAGGTTTGGCTGTTCTTGTTCATTTTAAAGATGCAACAACAGTAAAAGAACAGAAAACGTCTGTTAATTTCCTTGTATTTTCTTCTACCAGATCTATTGTGTTATATTCTCCTACATTCAATTCACATTTCCACAAACGTCAGAGTGTTTCCTTTCAAATGATACGAAGAATATGCATATCCTTGCTTCTGGGCCTGAGCTACAGGCAGTTAGATTAGAATATGTTTTCAGGC
>NW_019947206.1:0-24044 GCF_002910315.2 Salvelinus sp. IW2-2015 | reverse complement strand
GACATAAAGCAGGGGGATGGAAGGGAACACTGTCACTAGCCCGTTGTGATGTTACTAAGACCATGGGGTGAACCAAGGGAACACTGGGTCACTACCACGCATGGTATATCATCAGACATGGTGAAAGGGAACACTGTCACTACCGAGCTTGTATGTTCACTACCAAGAAACAGGGTGAAGGGAACACTGTATCACTACCCACGAAAAAGTAGAGAATTAGGAGAGTAGAAGTCTGTAAATGTTTAGCTGAAGGACAAAGAGGGGTAAAGCGACCACCTGCAACTACCAGCTCTGAATGTATAAGACAGGCAGAGGTAAACCTAGGCCTACACCAGCTGTATGTTACTGAAGGACAGGGTGAGGAGACACTGTCACTTACCGCTGTACTGTTCTTAAGGACAAGGGTGAAGGGAACACTGGTCAACTACCCAGCTGTAGTGTTACTAAGACAGTGGCATGAAGCGGAACAACTGTCACTAACCGCTTGCTATGTTATCGAAGAACAGGGTGAAGGGAACACTGGTCCCAACTATCCAGCTGTAGTGTGACTAAGACAGGGCCTGGAGCGTGATCACTAGTACCCGCCTGTCATGGTTACCTGAACGACAGGGTGAAGGGAACACTTCACTTACTAGCTTTATGTACTAGACAGGGTGAAAGGGCGAATACACTGCACTACTCTCAGCTGTATGTTACTAAGAAGGCGCACGAGGGCAAACGAGTGCACTACAAGCTGTATTGTTACTAAGACCGCGGTGAAGGGACACTGTCACTACCAGACTGTATGTTTCTCTTCAGCCGGGTGAAGGCGAACACGTGTCTAACCAGTCTGTATGTTACAAACAGGGTGAAAGGAACATATCCTACTGCAGCTGTCTGTTACTAACATGTCCAAGGGCACAGGGGTGAAGGTAACCTGTTCCTACCCAGCTGTACTGTTACGTAAGACAGAAGTGAATGGGACACACTGAGTCACTACCGAGCTGTGTTTTACTGAAGCACAGGGTGGAAGGAACATCTGTCATAAACCGTGTAGAGAGTGTTACTAGAGACAGGGTGAAAGGGAACCCTGATCACTAACCAGCTCTATGTTACTGAAGCCATGGTTTGCGGGGAACACTGCCACTACGCTATGCTGTAAATTGTACTAAAGACAGGGTGAAGGGAAAACACTGCCACTACCAGCTGGTCTGTTACTAAGTACAGGGTGAAAGGGAACACGTCACTACGCAAGACTGCGTGATGTACTGAAGACGAGGTGAGGGAACACTGGTCACTACAGTCTGTATGTTACTGTAGACATGGTGAAGGGAAACACTGTCACTACCAGCTGTAATGTTACTAAGACAAGGGTGAAAGGGACTAAGGCTGTCAACTACAGCTGTATGTTACTGAAGACAGGTGAAGGGAACACTGTTCAACCTAACCAGCTGTATGTTATAAGACATGGTGAAGGAACACTCGCACTTACCGAAGCTGTATGTTACTCAAGAACAGGGTGAGGGAACACTGCAATCTTACCAGGCTGAGGCATGGTTACTAAGACAGGGTGAGAGGGAACACTGCCATCTAACCAGCTGTATATACCAAAGACAGGGTGAAGAGGGACACTGGTCACTAACCAGCTGTATGTACTAAGACTGGTGGAAGGGACCACTGCTACCAAACCTCTCTCCCCACAACGCAAGGAGCTGCATGATGTGAGGGCAGTGGAATTGAAGTGAACAAGGGGGATCAGTAACTCTTTATGGAGCGTCTGCAAGTAAGATAGTTTCATAAAGATACGCTGCTTCTATTCTTAAAATAAATGACTTGTTAGATGGATCACATGTACCAAAACGCTCTGGGATTACAAGACCTTAATAAGAAGCACAAAACCTTAGACACTGTTGCCTCACTTATCCTCGAAACGTGCTGCGTTCTCACCTAAAGCCTGTCTGTCCCACCTAGCTAGAGCTATTAGTGGAGTCCAGCTGTATACTATTTGTACAGTCCAGCTACGACCAGCTGAGAGCTAAGTATGTATACCATATCATAGGTGGCCCAATGCGTGTAATATTAATCATTCAAATCAATTTATTTTATCATAGCCCTTCGGTACATCAGTACATATCTCGCAAGTGCTGTACAGACACCTAGCAGCCACAGCCCCAAACATTGGAGGAGGCTAGTATCGCAGGCTTGTGAAAGAGAGCACGGTGGCTAGGAAAGCACACCTAGAATTAGGCCAAAAACCCTAGGAAGAAACCTAGAGAGAACCAGGCTATGAGGGGTGGCCAGGTCCTCTCTGGCTGTGCCCAGGTGGAGGATCTATAAAGACGAACTATGCAAGATGTTCAAAAATTTTGTGGTTCATAAGGATGACAAGCATGGTCAAATAAATAATCAAGTGAATCTATTTCAGTGGCTTTCATAGCCGATCATGCAAGAGTTGAATAAAACAACAGTCTGGGACACGTGAGGATAAGGCGGTTCGCATAAACCCAGGCAGAACAGCTGAACACTGAGGAATCAGCACCAAGGCGAGAGCGGAACCTGGGGAACAGCAATGGAGTTACTCTACCGGGCGGCACGGTCGGCGCATGGGTCCTAGGCGCCCCAGGTCCTCCGAGAGAAAGAAAGAGAGAAAGGAGAAAATTAGAGAGCAGCCAAAAGACTTTTCAAAAATTCTCCATAAATGACAAGCCATGGTCAAATAAAAATCAGGGAATAAAATCTCCAGGTTTGGCTTTTTCATGAGCCGATCAGTAAGAAGTTGAAGAACATCGAGCGGTCTGGGACAGGTGGGGGTTTCCAAAACGCGCAGGCAGAACACGTTTGACAACGGACATAGCAGCAAGCCAGGCGGGACTGGGGAAGCAAGGAGTCCGGGAGGGCGCTTCTCGAGGGGGTGGTGCGGCGAGCGGCCCAGGACCCCGCCGGCACGGTAGTCCCAGACGTATGGTCCTAGGGCTCAGTCCTCCGGGAGGAAAGAAAGAGAGAAGGAGAACCGATTATGAGAAGAGCCAGAGATTTTCAAGAAAGTTTCATAGAAATGCACAAGCATGGGGTAAAGAATATAACTCCGGCAAAATCTCAGTTGGCTTTTTCAATAGCCGGTATCAATAAAGAAGTTCGAAAACAGCGGTCTAGGGACCAGGTAGGGGTTCCGTTTAACCACAGGCAGAACAGTTTGAAACGAAATACAGCACAGGCACAGGCGGGCCTGGGGACAGCAAGGTGCCCCATCATGCGCCGGTAGTCCGGACCCGTAGGTCCTATGGGCTCAGGTTCTCCAAGAGAGAAAGAGAGAGAACGGAGAATTAGAGAGAAGCATACTATAAACATTCACACAGGACACCGATAAGGACACGGGAGAAGTACTCCAGGTAACTCCACGTACGCCCAAGACCGACATGCAACACTACGCTGGAGACATAAATACTGCGAGGCTGAGACAGGAGCGGTCAGAGACACCCGTGCCCATCCGAAAGAAACCCCCCGGCACAGGGGCAATAAGGAAGGATATATACCCCAAACCCACTTTGGCCAGAGCGACAAGCCCAGCAGCCAGCTAGAGGGTAATCCTCAGACCCACCAGACTACAATCCTGAGACACAGGCCGGGCGTATGCCCCACAAAAGTCTCCGCCCAACAAGCACAAACCAGCCAAGGGGGGGGCGCCCACCCCAGACAGGAAAGATCACGTCAGTCAACTCAAACCCACTCCAAGTGACGGCACCCCCTCGCTAGGCGACACGGCATGAAAGAGAACCAGCCCAAGGCCAGTGACTCAGCGCCGTAAAGCAGGGTAGCAGAGAATCCCAGTGGAGCCGAGGGGAACCGGCCTGGGCAGAAGACACGCAAGGCGCGTTCGTTGCCTGCCAGAGCTTCGTTCACCTTCACACACACCGGCCAGGCCAGCACCTCGAAATCATATGACCTACTGAAGAGCATTAAGTCTCCCAGTAAAGACTTAACAGGTTTGAAGACAGAGTCTGCGTCTCTCACATGGGTAGGGCAGCCTGCTAACAATGGGATCTTGAAAGCCCTGCCTCCCGCTGTTTATGCTTAGAAATTCTAGGGACAATTAGGAAGGCCTGCCGTCTTGTGACGGGTGCCGTACTTGGTAATGGTACGGACCAGGACACTTCGGAAAAGATAGGTAGGGAGCCAAGCCCACTGTTAAGCTTATAGGTTAACAAGTAAAACCTTTTGAAAATCAGCCCTTGCCTCTAACAGGAAGCCAGTGTAGGGGAAGCTAGCACTGGAAGGTAATATGAATCATTCTTCGGTCTAGGCGATTTAGCAGCGCTATTTAGCACTAACAACTGAAGTTTTATTTAGTTGCCTTATCCCGGTAGAACCGGAAGTAGAGCATGTGGCAGTAGTCTAGACCTAGAAGTAACAAATGCACTGGATTAATTTTTTTCTTGCCAATCATTTTTGGGACAGAAAAATGTTCTGATTTTTAAGCAATGTTACGTTTAGATGCGTAAAAAATGCTGTCCTTTGAAACAGTCTTGAATATGTTCGGCAAATAGAGAGATCAGGGGTCACGGAGAGACGCGAGGTCCGTTCACAGTTGATTTGAGACCACTTTACAACCATGCAAGATGAATCTCGCTCCAGATTTAACAGAAGAATCTCTTTTTGGTTTTTCTTGGGATAGAACAAGCCTATCTCTGTTTTGTTCCGACGTTTAAAAGTAGAAAGTTTTGCAGCCATCCCACTTTTCTATGTCTGAAACACAGGCTTCCTAGCGGAGGCAATATTCTGGGGGTCACCCATGTTTCATTGAAGAATGTACAGGCTGTGGTCAGTCCGCAGTAGGGCAGTGAAAGTATAACCAATATGTTCGGAATATCACCCCAGAGGTAAAATAAATAGTGAACAACAAATTAGTGGTCCCTAAAACGGATACTTTGGAGGGAAAACCTGAAATGTACAGTTGATTTTTGTCAGAGGAACAGACCGCATTCCACAGAGAACAGAATGATATCTTTCCCGACAGGTAAATCTAAACCAGCCAAACTGTCCCGGTGGTAGACCAATTTGGGTTTTTCCAGTCTCGTCCAAAAGAATGTGGTGATCGATGGTGTCAAAGCAGGTCACTAGAGGTCTAGTAGCCACGAGGACAGAATTTGCAGAGCCTCGGATCTGAACGCATTAAAAGGTCATTTAAGCCCCACCTTCACAAGTGCCGTCTTCAGTGTATGATGGGGTTAAAACCAACTGGAACAGCATTTCGTATACATTATTTTCTCTTCCAGAAAGGCGCTGCAGTGCTGCGAAACAGCTTATTTCTAAAATCTTTGAGAGGACTGGAAGATCGATATTAGGCCGGATTAGTTTTTTATATTTTCCGGTCAAGTTGGCTTTTTCCAAGAGAGGCTTTATCACCTGGCCTACTTAAGTGGAGTTTGGTACACAGTCCGGTGGATAGAGAGCTGTTTATTATGTTCAACATAGGAGGGGCCCAAGGACAGCGAAAGCAGCTCCTTCAGCAGTTGAGTAGGAAAATGGGGATCCCATATGCCAGCCTTGAAGTTTTATGAGCGGCCATGGATTATTTTCATCGATTGTGGTCAAGAGAATAGTACTTAAAGACACTTAAGTGTCTCTCCGATCCCAGGCCCCGCCAGAAGCTTGTGCAAGTCCAGGACAGCTAAGCCCTGAGGAATACGCGATCAAGAGGAAGTCCCGAGTAATTTTGCTTTCTAATGAGCGTCATGATCTTTCCTCAATAGAAGTTCATGAATTTATTACTGCTGAAAGTGAAAAGCCTCCTCTCTGGGGAATGCTGCTTTTAAGTTAACGTTTCGCAACAGTAAGTCGAAAAAAGAAAATTTTTTGGATTGTTCCTTGTATTTTTTCCCTCGAGTCTAAGTTGGAAAGTGGATGAGCGATGCAACAGTGAGGGCTCTTCGGTACTCTGGCACGGTACTGTCTGTTCGCAAGCTAGTCCGTGGAACTTCCAGTTGTGTCGGCGCCCATTCTTCCGTTCCATGTTCCTGAAGCTTGCTCAAAGCTCGGGTATTTTCGTCCAACAGGGAGCTAATTTCGTTATGAGCAATTTTTCGTTTTTAAGGGGTGCAACTGCATCTAGGGATATTGCGCAAGTTAAATTGAGTTCCTCAGTTAGGTGGTTAACTGATTTTTGTCCTCTGACGTCCTTGGGTAGGCAGAAGGAGTCTGGAAGGGCACAAGGAATTTTTGTGTTGTCTGAGAATTTTATGAGCACGACTTTTGATGCTCCTTGGTTGGGGTCTGAGCAGATTATTTGTTGCGATTGCAAACGTAATAAAATGGTGGTCCGATAGTCCAGATTATGTGGAAAAACATTAAGATCTACAACATTTATTCCATGGGACAAACTAGGTCCAGAGTATGACTGTGGCAGTGAGTAGGTCCAGAGACATGTTGGACAAAAACCCTACTGAGCTTCGATAAGGCTGCCGAAAGACTTTTGGAGTGGGTTCTGTGACTTCTCCATGTGAATATTAAAATCACAAAATTAGAATATGATCTGCTATGACTACGAAGGTCTGATGAGGAAATTCAAGAATACTCAAACGAGAGGAACGCTGTAATATGGCCCAGGAGGCCTGTAAAGCAGTAGCTGTAAAAAGTGATTGAGTAAGGCTGCAGTAGATTTCATGACTAGAGAGCTCAAAAGACGAAAACGCCAATTTTTTTTTTTGTAAATTGAAATTTGCTATCGTAATGTTAGCAACACCTCCGCTTTGCGGGGATGCACGGGGGATATGGTCACTAGTGTAACCAGGAGGTGAGGCCTCATTTAACACAGTAAATTTCATCAGGCTTAGCATGTTTCAGTCAGGCCAATCACATCAAGATTATGATCAGTGATTAGTTCATTGACTATGACTGCCTTTGACAGTGAGGGATCTAACATTAAGTAACGCTATTTTGAGATGTGAGGTTCGACGTCTTCAATGATGGCAGGAATGGGGAGGTCTTTATCCTAATAGATTGCTAAGGCATACACCGCCATGTTTAGTTTTGCCCCCAACCTAGGTCGAGGCACAGACACAGTCTCAATGGGTATGGCTGAGCTGACTACACCTGACTGTGCTATTGGCAGACTCCACTAAGCTGGCAGGTTGGCTAACAGCCTGCTGCCTGGCCTGCACCCTATTTCATTGTGGGGCTAGATTTCAGCAAACTTTGCCCTTCTGCTTTTAACAGTGAAGGGACCACCCAGTTTATAATGCAGGTTTCAGCACCTCTTCAAAGGAGTACCTGCTCCTACAAATATATTTGTGCCAGCCTGAATCCCCTACTGGACCTTGGTGGTAAGAGAACACGGAGAAACAGAGAGACGGCGGTCCTGCAACAATGAAGCCTGTGTTCCTTTTCTCTACTGTCTTACAGAGAACCATTTATACACGTAGAGGATAACTAGATGTCAGAGTTTTCCTGCACTGAGATATAGTAGGCATCGGTAGTAAAATCTCTCTTCAAATAATATATATTTTTAAAAATTTAACAGTTTGAGATGATGATATTGTTGCAACGGAACTAAAATCAAGGCCTGCATTTTACACCGTGTTTAATTCATTACCCATGTTTAATTCATTAACCGTTACTTAAAAAGTATTGGGGAACTTTCAGTTTTCCCTGGAGGGAAATAGAGTTGACTCTGTAAATATAGACGTGCGTCTACAGTCATAAAAGAGAATTTTCATACACGGTGTGTACATTGGCTTGTGGCGGCCAGTCCGTTTTAACTGAAGCACACAGTTCCTTTCCTAGGTAGCTAAACTCTCACCCCACAAGCTCCTCTACTGACCTCAAACACTGGCTGCTTCTCGGCTTCTTGTTTAACAGACTATTGCTGCAAGCTGTAGTTTATAGCCTGGTCCAGACGTTTGTGCGCTCGTCGCTTACACTATATGGTTTTGATGGCAAGATGTTTAGTACAAAGCATGAGTGAATGTACACAGCAAACATTTTTAGAGTGTGCTCAACGAGTGTAAAATGTATGCAAATAAAGAAAGTCCCTCTAATATATATATTATAACTCTCACCAATGTAATTGGTAAACCTCACCAACGTTTCAGCAATGCAGTACCTTTTCAGGGATAATGAAGGTTGACCAGGTTAGCAACGCAGTACCTTCTTCAGGGGATAGAATGGTTGAACAGGTTAGCAATGCGGTCCTTCTTCAGGGGTAGATAATGAATGGTTGAACCAGGTTAGCAACGCGTACCTTCTTCAGGGGATAATGAATGGTTGACACAGGTTAGGCAAGAGTATCTTCAGGGGTAGATAATGAATGGTTGAACCAGGTTAGCAACGCAGTACCTTCTTCAGGGGATAATGAATGGTTGAACCAGGTTTAGCAACGCAGTACCTTCTTCAGGGGAGATAATGAATGGTTGAACCAGGTTAGTAATGCGGTACTTCTTCAGGGGATATATGAAATGGTTGAAGCAGGTTAGCAACGCAGTACCTTCTTCAGGGATAATGATGGTTGAACCAGGTTAGCAACGCAGTACCTTCTTCAGGGGATATGAATGGTTGAACCAGGTTAGCACCAGTACTTCTTCAGGGGATAATGAATGGTTGAACCAGGTTAGTAATGCGGTACCTTCTTGGCGGAGGGGGTTATAACTTCCTTAGGGGATAGAATGGTTGAACAGGTTAGCAAGGCAGTACTTCTTCAGGGGATAATGAAATGGTTGAACCAGTAGTAGCAGTACCGTTCTTCGGGTAATGAGGTTGAACCAGGTTAGTACTGCAGTACCTTCTTCAGGGATAATGAATGGTTGAAGCAGGTTAGCAACGCAGTACCTTCTTCAGGGGATAATGAATGGTTGAACCAGGTTAAACGCAGTACTTCTTCAGGGGATAATGAATGGTTGAACCAGGTTAGCAATGCAGTACCGTCTTCAGGGGAAATGAATGGTTGAACAGGTTAGCAACGCGTATCTTCTTCAGGGATAATGAATGGTTGAACAGGTTAGCAACGCAGTACCTTCTTCATGGGATAATGTATGGTTGAACCAGGTTAGAAACGCAGTACCTTCTTCAGGAGATAATGAATGGTTGACCAGGTTAGCAACGCAGTACCTTCTTCAGGGGATAATGAATGGTTGAACCAGGTTAGTAGACAAAGCAGTGCAATTTGGTGCCAGACCCAATGAAACACAGTGAGGGGTGTGTCATAGTAATTAGGGTGATAGGATGAAAAGTACAACTGTTAAAAAACAATCGTTTACAGCATATTGAATCCATGTTTTTGACAAGATGAACAAACATATCTGGAACCAGGCTACAAGCTCTAACCTACAGGAAGTATATTCTCATGCTAACCAATTACATCAGCATTCTGAGATCAGGACTCAACACTTTTATACCGTAGAGTAATACTGGACCAAATTTCTTACTTGGCTAGTTTAACTTTGTTAGTTTTAACTTGGGTAGTTTTATTGACATCATTTTTATATATTTAACTAGAAGAGCTACTGAGAACAATTTTGTAGATGTCCCTAGAGACCAACCAGGGTATCCTTGCTGTTTTTAGATAAGTAAGCGTGGTGAGACTGTGTGAGAGGAAGCTTTCGCTTGATGCTAAATTCTCTCTTGGTGAACTTGGTGACTAGCCTCCCTGTGGTTTCTACACTAGAACAATCCACCCAAGTCTGCTTACATTCAAGTTTCCCTTTTAGATGGAGACAGAACACACTACAACTACAAGAGAGAAAAACCTCATTTCCAAGCACCGACGTTTTTAGTAAACATTACTGTCTAAGCAGCACGTGGTTCCCAACGTTCAGTACGCAAGTAACCCCAACAGAACAAAGTTTAATTGTAGCCCCGGACAAAAAACAGGTGTGCTTGTCTTAGGCCACAATAAAAATGCATACTGTTGGGGGGAACAACTGGTCTAAAGCTGTAAAAAATAATATATATTTAAAGGTTGGAATAAGAACCGACAGTATATTGACGTTAAACAAGCCTTTATGATTTAACATTATCCCCAGATGTTCCTTTCTCTGTAAAAGAAAAGACATCACAGCTCCTGGATACGGAGCGGTAGATTTATTCAATATTGTTCTGTCCCTGTAGAGGTCAGTGTACGACCACATACCAAACGCTGTGATTTTCTCTCCCGTCACACGCTGTTCAAGTTTAAATCCAATGTCACTTTCAATAGACAATTCCAATAATAGTGTTTGGTTCCCAGTGTTCATGCCTTGGAATCACTGTGACGGTAACACATCATATAAAGTTCTAGAACACCTCAACACACTATTGAAACTCCATTGTGACATCTCAATGATGAAAATGAACGTTAGGCCTGTTTTCCACCCTGCCACATGCCAGGATCCATTGTGTTGACAGATATATTAGTAGTTATAGGGTGGCTGTGCTGCAGTTACACTGAGCCCATGCTGCCAGGTAAACACCACTTCCTCTTCATAAGTGGGTAACAAACCATTTCATCTTGGCTCTGTGGTCCCTTCTAACACAGCATCAGGCATATTTGCAGGATGGCCAAAACCATAGCTTAAAAAAGTCAGATGCCCCCCCCCCCCCACCACCTATGTGCTACTGCTTCTGTGTATAGGTCCTCCTAATGCTAGAGAGGTAGGGGATAGGGAGTAGGGGATAGGGAGTAGGGGGTAGGGGGTAGGGGAGAGGGTAGGTTAGGTTAGGTTAGGGGGTAGGGTAGGGGTAAGGTAGGGGGGTAGTACTCTTGGGCCCTTAATTATCACAGTAGAAAAATAATCCTGGTCTTTCTTATACTTGCCACCATCTGCATGGGTTGTTCTATGCTGCTTCCTGATTTTCAATAGCACGGAAGTGTGAGGCATTATCTCTTCAAAGAGATGTGTGGCCCAGCAGCACTAATCCTTGGTTAATGGGGACSGGGAGCAACAGACCCAAACAAGACCAGGACCGACACATCCGCCCCACGGTTTTATCTAGATCATTCTTCTTTGGCCAATTTAAAATGTTGGGTCTGATGTTTTCAAAAACATAAAACAATCAATMGGTGTTCGTTGTTTTAGAAATGTGGCAATCATATCTTATGGAAGAAACACATTACAAATTCAAKCGGACAACACAGAAATGTCTTAATACTTACAGTACAATGTCTTAATACTTACAGTACAATGTCTTAATACTTACAGTACAATGTCTTAATACTTACAGTACAATGTCTTAATACTTACAGTACAATGTCATTATAATTGCTCAAAGACGAGGAGCTTCAAGTGATGAGCAGAGCAGCCTGCTGTACAGGATGAGGGGTTAGGGCCAAGGGGATGGTCTCGGGACAGAATTGGGACCGGCTGAACTGTTTGTGTTCTGGTTGACTCTGAACTCAGCCCTCCCTGGTGGACATTCATTTTTATTTATAAAATATATATTTGTTTTTACTTTTATTTAACTAGGCAAGTCAGTTAAGAACAAATTCTTATTTACAATGACAGCCTACACTGGCCAAACCTGGGCCAATTGTGCACCGTCCTATGGGACTCCCAATCAGGCCGGTTGTGATACAGCCTGGATTCGAACCAGGGTCTAGTAGTGACACCCTCTAGCACTGAGATGCAGGCCTTTAGACTCCTGCGCCACTCGGGAGCCCCAAAGAGACGACTTGATCAGAATGGCCAGTCTGTTATTGCTCTCACAAGCCTCCTAATTCCAGAACCAAGGGGTAACCTCACTCCTCCTATTACTGCAATGTTAACCTTTCATAGACTCTGTCTGTGTAAGGGTTTGTGACCTGGCAAGAAGGTGGAAAACTGAAACATTTGATGCATTTACAGTCATAATAATATCAAATATGATTTGTCAGAACACAAACGAACTGACTTAGAATATGGTTGGAATTTAGAATTTAACCTTGGAAGGAAGTGTGTCATATTAGCTTCCACCATATTCTGTGGCATAGTTCGTTGTAAGCAATATGCTCAGGCTTAATGCAAAGTAGCTTTCAATTAAGGTTTTCAGCGTGGCAAAGTCAAATATTTGCTGTGATACAGACACAATTAATTGGGATTAATATAGTGAAACAGGGATGTTGTTGTCTCGCACATGTAGACCAGATGCCACTGAGCCTTGGGGATGAAACACGCTTCACTCCCAACTCGCTGATCTCTGGAGCTGTTTTGTAATGATTTAGCAGTTGTTCAAATTATTCAGACGTTACAGTTTGCGCTGTGTGACCTGTCAACGCTAGTTACAAAATGGATGAGGTTGAAGAATTTTGACAAGCCACAATTAGTATTAAGACTACGTATGCTATATAAACAAATGTGGTTGAATTTTAACACGGCTAAAAAATACAATTGGTAAATTGTATGTGTAAGTTTTCACAACAATTCCTAGGGTCATAATTGAATTCTATCTCAGAGGGATACACTGTATATAAATAACATAAACATCACGGTTGCATACGTTATAAATGTCACTGCTGGAAATGCATAATCTAGATCATACATAAATTATACTAATCAACTGGCTGTAGCTCATTGAAATTATATATAGTAAAAAAAAAATCGAACAATTAAACTTGCTCATGTGTAGCCTAATATGCAATCCAATGCATTGTTAACTTTTTATTTATTTATGAAATATATGATTATTGATTTATTTATTATGTATTCATTATTCAACTATGCACAGATGAAGACAGCTGGTTGATTTCATCTAAATATTACAGAATGTAATTTCTCATTGGATGCTCTTAAAGATCCTTTAAGCACACGGTGTACAGTGACCCGACACTACTCCCATTAGGAAACCCCTCTCATGTTGCTGGACTATGATTGGTCATTTCTGGATTATTTGTCTTCCTTCATGCAATATTTATATCCTCAGTAATGGATATCAGGACATAAGTTATGTCTGAAATGGCTCTGAACTCCCTGTATAGTACACTACTTTTTAACCAGGGTCCATAGGGCCCATAGGGCTCTGGTCAAAAGTAGTGCACTATATAGGGAATAGTTTGCCATTTCGGACGTAGTTTTCAACTAATTGGAGAAAGGATGTCCCCGCCCAAACCTCAACGAAGAGGCCTGACAATTACCGGCTGGGTAAAAAAAAAAAAAGAGCTTGTGTCCGTACCCTATTCCCTACATAGTGCACTACTATTAACCAGGGCTCTGGTCAAAATGAGTGCACTATCTAGGGAATAGGATGCCATTTGGGATACAGTACCCAGAATGTTTGAATTTTTCATGGCTTCACCTTTTGGCTAATTCATTATTTAGTGATATGGGAGTGAAGCGTTTAGCTTTTTCCTGCATGACCACGACCGGCTAAATGAAATGGTATGTAAAGTGTGAAGTGGATAACCTGGTGCTGGTATGTTCTCCCTCATATTGGGGATGAAGTACGCCATCCACGTGTGACAAAGAGAGGGCGATGAAACCCCTTCATTCACATGTGGAGGAGCCAATGACCATTCATTATAGAAAACGATTCATTTTAGGACCGTTATAAAAAGTTCATATCTTTCCCTAAATAATGAAGATGTCTGTTGACCGACTTTAGCTTAGTGTAGCGTTCTAATAAGTGAGGTTTCAAAACGACCGCTTCGGCCACTTGAAAAGAAGTGGAGGAAATGTATACATTATTCAATCTACAATTAATATCCCAAGTGTGTTAATATTTACTATTTACATTGAATCATCTTTTTTTTTCCACTGATTTATCGCCGTACAACAAAACAGAATATATATCAGATGAAAAATAGACGTGTTGTTGTTAAAAAGCAATGGGCACGTTGTTGACCCCTCCCCGGGCCTTTGTGTAACACTTTGTAAATAGAATTTTACTTTGTAAACATGTTTAAGCTACATTCAGTTGGTGATATTTTCAGCCACATTCACCACTAAAGGAGGGAGAGAATGTATACATCCAAATTACACATACACTTCCATTCTCTTCCCCCACAGCAGTTGACCATCTCTTTATGATGTAGCAGGCTTTATGATGTAGCAGGCTTTATGATGTAGCAGGCTTTATGATGTAGCAGGCTTTATGATGTAGCAGGCTTTATGTAGCAGGTTTATGATGTAGCAGGTTATGATGTAGCAGGTTATGATGTATGAAGGTTCTTTATGATGTAGCAGGCTTTATGCATGTAGCAGGCTTTATGATGTAGCAGGCTTTATGATTAGCAGGCTTTATGATGTAGCAGGTTTATGATGTAGCAGGTTATGATGTAGCAGGCTTTATGTGTAGCAGCTTTATGATGTAGCAGGCTTTATGATGTAGCAAGGCTTTATGATGTAGCAGGCTTTATGATGTAGCAGGCTTTATGTGTAGCAGGCTTTATGATGTAGCAGGCTTTATGCTGTAGCAGGCTTTATGATGTAACAGGCTTTATGATGTAAGCAGGCTTTATGATGTAGCAGGCTTTATGATGTAGCAGGTTATGATGTAGCAGGTTATGATGTAGCTTTTAGGTTTTATGATGTAGCAGGCTTATGATGTAACAGGTGTAGCAGGCTTTATGATGTAGCAGGCTTTATGATGTAGCAGGCTGCGTCTACAGACGGAACACACCAAGACCCGCCTCTCTGTCGCTGCTCCACTTCCTTTAATGCTTCTCAATTTCCCCCAAAAATTCCCATTTATTTTGGTGTCCAGTTTTCAGGAATGGTAACCTTGCTGCTGAGCATTTCATACCATGCAGACGACAGAGTGGTGAAGATTGATGGCAGCGGCTTGTCAGAAAGATGTGTTTGTTTCTAGGTGATCTGTCACAGTACGAGGCGACTTGGGCCTGAGCCTCATAGCGGTTGTTTCTCTGTGAAATGTCATGTTTCACTTCAAACACAGAAACACAATGGGACAAAACCAAATATCTGCACACGGTACCAGTAGGTTGTTACTATATACATCATCTCAGTACCAGTATTGTACGTGCTACTACCTTCACTGATAGGGAGTGACAGGTTGAACATTAGTAAAAAATAATAATAATAAAATACATTTGGGTTTGTATACTAAATCAAACAATCAAACAAGTTTGAGACAAAAATGTAGACAGAAATTCACAAATATTGTAATAAACTGCAGGGGACTGTGTGTTGGTTTGTACTGAATACAGCGCGTACCAGACCCATATCTTGAACATCCCTTATATCTCTGTTGTGGGGCTTTTATTGACAAAGCTCTACTGTACACCATATCTGTTTCTCTCTCTTCTGCCTATATACAGGCTATTTCTACTTGACTTCATGTATTATACAAAGTGTTCAGATCAAGGATTAGATTTCCCCCCACCAATTCCATCAGTCAATTCTCTGGGCTCTCCTGGGCATTCATCATTCTGACAGTTGCAGATAAGGCAATTATTTTCTTCTAGCAACTACAAAATGTAGACAAGTGCCTCGGTGACACGTCTGTCTGTTTGAGAAGGAACCACAGAAATGTTTTTTGTTTTGTTTTTTTACTTCAATCGTATAGCCGTATAGTGGTTGATGGCATATCATCTACAACATGACATTCAATAGTACTGTAAAAAAAAACAAATGTTACGATCCTATATTTATCCATATATCTGTGTTTTTAATATACATTTTGCTCTTACTATAACATGCAGGGCAATGTACCACTTCATATCAAATCAGATATATACTGTCATTACATGTGAAACATATGGTATTATTAATCTAATTATCATTTCAAATTGACACAACAAGTTCACATTAAATACGTTTTTTCCCCAAATGCCTTATAGTATTGAGGTATAGGCTGAGATTGTTCTCATCTTATTTTTACACCACTTACTCCAATCTTTTGTTGATAGTATCCAATACTTTAATTTCATTTTCAAATGTGTTCTTCTCCTACATAAAATAAATAACATTTTCAAGGAGATTTTCCTGTCCATTAAGAAAAATGTCAACGACCAAATAACAGTTTATGCTTGATGCACATAATCACAAGGCCCACGCCTTTCCGTAGTTCCATTGGTGACCTCCGTAGGTAGTAGAGGCCTAACTGGTAGTCTGTCTCTGTATGTGATCCTCTCTCTAAACCCCTGGAGGGCAGCAAAAGACTTTGCTAAAGCCAGATACACGCTCTCCGCTGTCTGGACGGCTGCAGTCTAGGCAGACCGCAGAAGGCGGTCCCCGAACCCCGGCCCACAGTCACCAACCCACCCACGGTCTAGACTCAGCCTCTACGATGACATGAAGGCTGCTGATAACTCAGCCTTAACACGCCTCAGCCTCTACGATGACATGAAGGCTGCTGATAACTCAGCCCTAACACATCTCAGCCTCTACGATGACATGAAGGCTGCTGATAACTCAGCCTTAACACGTCTCAGCCTCTACGATGACATGAAGGCTACTGATAACTCAGCCTTAACACGTCTCAGCCTCTACGATAAGGGGCTACTCTGATAACTCAGCCTTAACACGTCTCAGCCTCTACGATGACATGAAGGCTACTGATAACTCAGCCTTAACACGTCTCAGCCTCTACGATGACATGAAGGCTGCTGATAACTCAGCCTTAGTATGTCTCAGCCTCTACGATGACATGAAGGCTACTGATAGTTCAGCCTTAGTATGTCTCAGCCTCTACGATGACATGAAGGCTGCTGATAACTCAGCCTTAATATGTCTCTTACGCTAATGTTGACTCCAACATCTGAGCATAATATAATTTGTCCTTGACTGTTTTCTTAGATGTATTTATTACTTTAGGCTACATTGAATAACAGAGAAATTAAGTCCATTTCTTAGATAGAATATATATATTTTTAAAGGTATTTATTTAAGTTGACATTACATCTGGGAATGTATATTTCCAATATTGTTGTAGCTTGTTTTCAAGCGTTTTAACAGTGACTCTTAAATGGATCAGGAATTCATAATAAAACAGCCTCAATAGAAAAGGTTACATGTTTTAGGAAGATGTCTACTAATATATTGCACTCCTGCTGGAGATATTTATCTTGTAAAAAACATTCAACTCTGAATAGTCTTAACCAACCAAACTAAATGACCATCTTAATTGTAGTAATTCAACAGTTATTAAAAAGTAATGAATTGAAAGTCATTTGTTTTTCTGGAATAGAGTTACAAATACATGGTGTTATATAGACAGTCTTAATCGTTAGTCAGAGAATGACATATCCACAAGACATAAAGCAAGAGACAGGAAGAAAGAGCACAAGAGAACAACAGAAAAAGAGACAATTTGTGCGATGCAGAAAACGGAGTTGTGTGAAATATTTACTCACCGTCTTCAAAACAAGGACTGTAAAACCTCGTTTAATGGTAAATACAGAGTACTCACTACTATAATAATGACAAATATGGCGTACTCCCACTACTATAACAATTATAAATACAAGTACTCACTTTTATAATAATGATAAATACTGAGTATTCACTACTATAATACTGATAAATACAGAGTATTCACTACTATAATAATGATAAATAAAGAGTACTCACTTTTATAATAATGATAAATACAGAGTACTCACTACTATAATAATGATAAATACAGAGTACTCACACTACTATAATAATGAGCATGATCTGCCGTAGATGCCACACTTTGGACATTGTGGGGAACAGAAGTCAGGCTGATAAAAGCTAGAGAGTAGCAGCAGGAGGAGAGGAAGTCTGTGAAGCGAGAGAGCAGGAGGAGAGGAAGTTCGAAGAGAAGACGGTGGAGAGGAAGTGTGTGAAGCGAACCAAGAGGCAGATAGGGAGAGGAAGAGGAAGCAATGAGAGAGAAGGAGGAGTTAAGTCCTGAGAGCGAGGAGAGCAGGAGGAGAGGAAGTGTGGAAGTGATGGATAGCAGGAGGAGAGGAAGTCTGTTGAAGCGAGAGACGCGGAAGAGAGGAAGAGTGAAGCAAGAGAGCAGGAGGAGAGGAAGAGAGGAAGGGTCTCGTTTGATGTGGACTGCAGCACAGGACCAGGGGTTAGCTGGAGGTCTGGAAGTCTTGGTCACTAGATGAAAGGAACTTGTCCTTCCATGGCTGTCAAGCATAGTTTTAATGTGAACGTTCACACATATGATTGTTGAGTTGGGCCAAGTTCACCCCCACAGTCACTCCTTGAACACTTTCCCGACAGAGTGTGCTGATAGATTATAGTTTAATTATTATTAATCTGTGTTAATTCGTTCTTACAATAAACTTGCTCTCGAAATTATACCGGGGAATTGTAAGGGCAAGGTCTGGCCCAGTTAGCTGAAGATCATGGCGTCAGGAGCGAAAATGATTAAGGTCACTTTAAAAAAAAAGGTTCAGATACACCCAAGGTTGTTTTTAAAGAATTCAAATCTTCAGAAATAATTTTTTCCAAGACAAATTCTTTTTTTTTCTTTTTTTTTCACCACAGAGGATGAAGTGAGATTTTTCGTGACGACGGGTGGATATGCGCCACCTTAAAAAAATATCATCACTGAGTCAAGATATCAGGTACATGTAAGAAATAGCCGGCAGGGTGACAGCAACTAGGGAGAATAGTAGAGTGGAGAGAGGGACTACTAGTAGGGAGGAGAGTAGAAAGGAGGGGCGTTAATATAGCGATGGGAAGAACCCGGAGTGGGCATATGAGGAAGAGGAGGGAAAATATTAGAAGGCGAGGAGGAGAAATATAGGAAGGAAGAGGAGGGAATATAGGAAGGGGAGGAGGAAATGAATCCATAGGAAGGAAGAGGAGGGAAGTATAGGAAGGCAGAGGGAATAAGGAAGAGGGAAATGAGGAGATGGGGAAGATCTAGGGAAAATGATCGTAGGGAAGACCTCGGTTGGTAGATCAACAAGGAGGAAAAGTGAGAGGGAAAAAGTAGAGGGCAAGCATGAGAGGCCAGAGGAACTCTGGAGGAGGGAGGAACAATACGGAATTAGTTAAAATAGAAGCAACTAGTGGAAGGTCAAAACAAAGTCCCTCATTAGTTCTGAGACAGGTTTCATGAGGCGCCGTCTACCAAACTGGCTACATCACAGGGAGAGGACACTGAGCCTCAGGATGAGACCCACGATATGCAATGCAAGTGGCGAGAGAGATAGGAACGCAGAGAGCAGAGACAGCGATGAGAGCAGAGAGCAGATTGCGAAGAGAGAGAGAGAGAGGGAGAGAGAGAGGAGAGGAGAGAGAGTTGAGGAGGACCGTGAGTCAGAGCAGAGGAGAGAGAGAGCCAGAGAGAGAGAGAGAGAGAGAGAGGGAGAGAGAGAGAGAGAGACGAGAGAGAGCAGAGAGGAGAGAGAGCAGAGAGAAGAGAGAGAGAGAAGAGAGAGAGAGAGAGAGAGAGTAGAGGGAACGAGGACTAGGCCAGGGCTGTATCGTTGGATCATGCACAACACAGTACCAATAATTTAAACTGCAACCATAGAAGGCCTTCCTATGGATTGTAAACAATGAAGCCGCACAACTTTAGAACAATGTAATAGCATTACTGATAGTTTGACCGAACTCCAGTCACCAGAAGGGCATTTTTCAGACGTGAAACCAATCGGATAAAGGACTATATTTTTTCTAAGTTGTCTTTGTTAAATGAGCATGTTGTTACGGGCTTGCAGGGTTACATACGTTTTCCGTGTGAGGCATTGTGACTGGTGGTTGTGTGTGTGTGCTGTGTGTGTGTGTGTGTGTGTGTGTGTGTGTGTGTGTGTGCTGTGTCGTGTGTGTGTCGTGTGTGTGTGTGCTGTGCTGTGTGTGTGTGTGTGTGTGTGTTGTGTGTGTGTGTGTGTGGTGGTGGGTGGGTGGGTGGGTGGGGGTGGGTGGGTCGTGTCTCGCTGGTTCTCTCACTCGCAGTCTGTGAATCCAAGCTTGGAAACTCTCTAAAAAACTCTGCTTCTGTTGAACACCTTCACTTTCTCCTCAGTTTCAGGGTTTTAATATTCCAGTAAGCCTTCTGTTCTGTGTGAACAGACGCCCTGCCTCAAATAGGGTTTCCTGTTTCTTTAACCGTATAACTTAAAAGTATATTTCAACGGCGGGAACAGGCAGATATCTGTCGAAATCGATAGTGCAAATACCTACTTCTGCAACTTTTTAGTGTATTCTTTTCACATGCCATGCTTGTTTTAACATAAGCGGACATTGCCACTACATGGCCATATATACTCTCTCGTCTAAATGTCTGACAAACGCACACCCACTCATGCAAACACAACAACACACACCACAACAACACACAACACACACACACACCACACACAACACACACACACACAACGACACCACACACAAACCACCACAACACACCCACACACACACACACACAACACCACACAACACAACCAACACAACACAACACCCCACACACACACACACACACACACACACACCCACCCACACACCACACCACCACACCGTGGTCCTTCAGGTCGCGTGCATTGTTCTGTTTTGAACAGTGTGTTTTCTCTTCGTTCTAGATAGTGTTTGCCTTTCCCATGCTGTTTAGTACCTTGGCATCTTTAACAGCTCTTACATCCTTACTTCACTAGGTCAATACTAATGTGGAAACATTTGTCAATGTTACGCGCTGGCTGCAATAGTTATTGGGGGCTGAGTAACAACACTGCACTTTACAAACGCCTGTGCCTTGCTGCTTGAGATATGAGAAAGTTTACACGAGACGCATGCAACTACTTTCCCATGCCGCGCCAAGGTATACTATTGGTCAATATAAGATAGTCAAACCATGGAGGTAATGGGTTATATGAGCATATATGGGGAATGTAAAATGTTAACAAATGAACAACAGCGGCTATCTTCTAACCACATCCACTCAATCATACACACATAAGGCAAGAGTTGCGTTTTTGGTTTGTTTTGTTCTGGAAACAATTTTTTTTAAATTAAATGTAAAACACAAAAACTGTTATGGATTGACATCTCCAGTCACAGGATTGCTGGCAATAGAATGTAGCGATTTACATGTTTCACATAAAATCACGTGTATATAAAATCGATCAACACTACTAGACTGTGTCAAATTAATACAGTTATAGGTACTTTAGGCCTACTTGTAGAGTTCAGGCCACCACTCTACATATTTTTTGGTTTAAATAGTTTTATATATTTTGGTTCTTGACTTAGCCCAGATAGATTAAGTGCTCAACCAGATAGCAGTAGAGGAACTTACAGCTTTACGTGGAAAAGCATTACAACCCTTCAACATAAAGGAGCATCTTTGTCACTTTGTTTGGGCAAATGTTTCGCAATAATGATCTGCCTCCATCCATAAAACACCTAATTTCCAGGCGAGAAACACAACATTGTAATTAGGCAGGGATCACGGACCACAACAAGAGGGCTAAAAACACTATAATATTGCAAAAACCAGGGGCTACGTTCAATTCGCAACCACAAGTCCTTTTAGTGCCTAACATTGCCGGGAGTAGTGCACTATAGAGGAATTAGGGTTGCCATTTGGGGCGCACAACGCCAGTTGATGCCATTAATTGGATTGTAACTTATTGTCTTATTGGTTGAAATGATAGATGACTAGTGGGAACTCATCTAAGTTCTCAATGACCAATGGGTTAGTGGTTGAGGATGGTATCGGGGCGTTTAGCACGTAGAATCAGCTATATCATTGGAGGTTATTTTAGTCTGGGTTCGATCCCTTTCATGGGCACACTGGAGTTTTTGTTTACTAATTAAGCCTTGAAATGGGATAGTTTTACCGTCAACACCTGAACTGTCTTTTAGATTTGGAGAAGTTTCTACAGTGAATAGAAATCCTAATCCCAATTTGTATTTGTTTATTTGGAACAAGAGGAAAAATAGCAGCAGGCAAATTGTTCGAAGATGCGGCCGATCCGCGCGAAATCGCCAACACATGTCAAATAAAAGTGGCTTCACATTCACGTGGACCTACGATGGTCACGTTGTAATTCCATACCAAAAGTGGTAGATGACACACATTTCCAATTTTACAGACACAAATACTATAATCAAAATAAAATGTATTTATATTTTATCAATATTATGAATTATTTTTCATTTTACGCAGCCCTTTTTTCCAAGGACTTCGCATTCCATTTGATTATGGGTACCCCAGTGGTAAATCACCTGTAAAAATCATTTTTTAGTTCTTCTAGTAATGATCAAATGCTGGTTAGGGAACAGGCGTGGACTAGACTATTCATGGATAGGTGATCAATCTCTGTCATTTTTCCCTTTGTAAAGTTAAAAATGACTTGTAGCGCTATGTTTAAAGGGGCTACAGACACAGATATCAACTGATTAATAAGTTTAAACAAAGTCATGTAACTTAGTTCTCTAGTATCATGTTGTGGAGAAACGCATTTTCTTTTTAAACAAATCTGCCTCTTCGATCTTCAGTGAATTTACAGATATTTCTAAGGATACCATTTACGGATAATTTACAGAGAATCTTACACAGAGAATCTTACAGAGATTTACAAGAGAATTTACGGCTATCTTTACGGATAATTTCAGAGTAAATTACCAGAGAATTTACAGAGAATTTACGGAATAATTTAACGGATAATTTAACAGATAATTTACAGATATTTAACGGATATTTACAGCAGAATTTACAGGAATTTAGGAGATTTTCAGAGAATTTACGGATAATTTCCGGTATTTAGCAGATAATTTAACAGGGATTTAAATGGAGGCAGCTCCTGTGTGTTAGACGTTGCTTAATGGAACGGCCGTCAAGAAAGGAGGGACAAACAGAGCGACAGGACGTACACACACTACTGAACTATACCTAACTTTTTCTGCTAAAATCAAATCAAATTGGGTAAAGTAGGCAATCCCATCCTTCTTCTGTTTTTCATGGCATAGACTGACTTATTTTCACTTGAACAAACATTGTTTTCGCGTTGAATAGGCTAAAATGACACATTTCTGTTAAAAGTATGACTCCAAGTGATCTACTTCTTGCAATGTGGCTAGTCTATGACATCTTCAGATTCTAGATATGATTATTTATTCACAAGTATTTAGTTTTGGACTGCTGTGAATAATTTTTTAAGATTAATCAGTAAACTAATTTAAGGGTAGTCGAGCTCCGGGCGTGTGGAGTATTTGGTTGGCTTGGCGGCTTTTGTACAAACGCCATCTTAGTCTTGAGAGTGTTTCCCAACACCAGGGGGCGTGACGCTAGCCTCACGGTCCGGGGCAGATTTAATTTGGTTTGTATTGTATTTCATCCGCCCTCCGGCATATCTCATTCCTAGCGTTTCGCTTCACAGAATTTGTCCATCTGTCGCATCCAGTGACTGGGAGTGAGTCTTCCCCTTTCTTTTTCTTTCTTTCTTTCCACCTTTCCTTTTCTCTCTTCTTCGACCCCCTTCTCTTTTTTTTTTCCGTTAAACTTCAGCACTCTCTACTCTGGCGGCGTCTGTTTCGTGCTTCCTGAAAAGTCATTATTACTTGTGGTCGGCCTGGGCGGCTGGCGGCACTCCTGCTCATGCAACCAAACCAACCCTTCACAGCCTGGAGATCAAGAAACAGTGTAGTTTAACTGCTGTGGACGTGGGAGGCAGCAGAGTTAGTTGGTTAGAGACGGTGACAAGGAAACAGAAAAACTAGAGTAGTAATGTTTGCAGCAAAATGGGTTTCATCTATATAGGGGATATCTAGGAATTTGGAAAGGACTTATTATAATAAACAATATTTGGTGGCATTGTTGGACATTTTAGACTTGTTGCATTAATTTTGATTTTTCCTTTTTGTAAGGTGTGTTCTTCCCCGTACTTAGCTCGAGCGAGACAGTCCAGCATCCTAAAACCAAAATGGCAATGACGGTCTTTACATTGGACTTCTAAACAGGGCCATGAGACTTCTGTCCATTTCGGCATACTGAAACAACCGGATGTCTTAAAGTTAAGACAGGCAGCTACATCGGCACTCACAGAATGCTTTTTAAAGTTAAGGGCTACATGGCAACAACGGTGGCTGTTCTTTTAAAAAGTAGCAAGTCTCAGACGCATGGACAAGGATGTCTTAAGTTAAGCAGGCTACAGGGCACAACGGATGTCTTTTAAAAAAGTTCAGCAGCTAACAATGGGCAAAAACCGGTGTCTTTAAAGAGTTAAAAGCAGGCTA
>NW_019947205.1:19511-24053 GCF_002910315.2 Salvelinus sp. IW2-2015 | reverse complement strand
ACACAATAGAACACAAGTAGAATAGCATCACAATAGAACACAATAGAACACAGTAGAATAGAAAACAAATATAACATAAGAGTAAAAACACAATAGAATAGAACACAATAGAACACAACAGTATAGAACACAAAATAATAGAATAAAGAAATGTCCCATGATGCACTGTTCTGGTTTGAACATGAAATGTAAACAACAGTGAGTAAGGTGCACAGAGGAAGACACAAGTCAAACACCTCCTCTTACCTTGGCTGAATATCCACAAGCAGCACTAAAGTCTGCATCGTGATKACGTCTATCCGTTTACAGTGGAACCTGGCCACCTTCAGCACCTTCAGGTAGGTGACGCACAGGACTAGAAACGACAGGAGAAAGGTGAGGGAGTGYAAKACCACAGTGAAGATAACAAACGGGGTCTGACTGTTCTCCGTCGCGTCGGAGAGAGTGCAGGACGCGTACAGCGGATGGTATCCCACCCACGAGAGACAAACCGCCGCCGTCGAAAAACACACGCAATGTATCCACGTGTAACCGAGCACGAGAGCTGCATCTCTATGTCGTATCCTAGAATGGTACCTCAACGGAAACACGACAGCGATCCACCTGTCGACGCTCAGAGCGGCCACGCTCAACATCGAATTAGRCGTTAAAAAAGTCTCKGAGAAGCCGACGAACTGACAGAAGGCGTCACTCCCAGGCTGACCCTCGTTGACGAGWCCCGCCAGAGTTAGAGGCATGTTGSAAACAGTCAGCAACAAGTTACAGAAAGTYAGGTTGAGGGTGAACACGCAGGGCACCTGCTTCCTGATCTCCGGGTTGTACAGAAAGCAGATCAGCACCACGGCGTTGGACAGCAACGACACGACTATAACGACGAGCATCGAGACGGAGAGAAGCACTTCCGCAGTGGCCATGGCGTGTGTCCCAGTCACTTATTATAAATCTGCCTTTTCGGTAACGATGATGTCCAGATCCAGCCACCGTATGTGGTTACAGAATYAAGGCATGGTGTTAGCTGGAAGACATTCCCGGGTTAAATCCCGTGGAGCTCAACCATGTCTCTCCTCTGCCTCGTTGTCCTCGGACTTCTACTGCAGGAGCCAGCAGAGGGGATGGGGAAGTCCATCAAGTTGGGCGGATTCCAAACATAACGAGAGAGGACGAGACGTGCAGGAGAAATCTGAGCGAGTTAACTCCCCCATTTACGACTAAGTGCAAGGAAACCCCAGCTGTCAGGCGCTGTGCCAATACCCTCTGCAGTGGTGTTATCTTCTGTGATGCTGCGCTCTCAAGACAGCTCCCTTCACACTCTCTCTCTTCAGAATAGACTGAGTGGGAGGTAGATCTCTCTCTGTCTCTCTCTTCAGAATAGACTGAGTGGGAGGTAGATCTCTCTCTCTCTCTTCAGAATAGACTGAGTGGGAGGTAGATTTCTCTCTCTCTTCAGAATAGACTGAGTGGGAGGTAGATCTCTCCTCTCTCTTCAGAATAGACTGAGTGGGAGGTAGATCTCTCTCTCTCTTCAGAATAGACTAGTGAGGTAGATCTCTCTCTCTCTTCAGAATAGACTGAGTGGGAGGTAGATCTCTCTCTCTCTTCAGAATAGACTGAGTGGGAGGTAGATCTCTCTCTCTCTCTCTCAGAATAGACTGAGTGGGAGGTAGATCTCTCTCTCTCTTCAGAATAGACTGAGTGGGAGGTAGATCTCTCTCTCTCTTTCAGAATAGCCTGAGTGGGAGGTAGATCTCTCTCTCTCTTCAGAAATTGAGTGGGAGGTAGATCTCTCTCTCTCTTCAGAATAGACTGAGTGGGAGGTAGATCTCTCTCTCTCTTCAGAATAGACTGAGTGGGAGGTAGATTCTCTCTCTCTCTTCAGAATAGACTGAGTGGGAGGTAGATCTCTCTCTCTCTTCAGAATAGACTGAGTGGGAGGTAGATCTCTCTCTCTCTCTCTTCAGAATAGACTGAGTGGGAGGTAGATCTCTCTCTCTCTCAGAATAGACTGAGTGGGAGGTAGATCTCTCCTCTCTCTCAGAATAGACTGAGTGGGAGGTAGATCTCTCTCTCTCTCTCTCAGAATAGACTGAGTGGGAGGTAGATCTCTCTCTCTCTCTTCAGAATAGACGGAGTGGGAGGTAGATCTCTCTCTTCAGAATAGACTGAGTGGAGGTAGATCTCTCTCTCTCTTCAGACTAGACTGAGTGGGAGGTAGATCTCTCTCTCTCTTCTTCAGAATAGACTGAGTGGGAGGTAGACTCTCTCTCTCTCTTCAGAATAGACTGAGTGGGAGGTAGATCTCTCTCTCTCAGAATAGACTGAATGGGAGGTAGATCTCTCTTCTCTCTTCAAGAATAGACTGAGTGGGAGGTAGATCTCTCTCTCTTCAGAATAGACTGAGTGGGAGGTGATCTCTCTCTCTCTTCAGAATAGACTGAGTGGGAGGTAGATTCTCTCTTCTCTCTTCAGAATAGACTGAGTGGAGGTAGATCTCTCTCTCTCTTCAGAATAGACTGAGTGGGAGGTAGATCTCTCTCTCTCTTTCAGAATAGACTGAGTGGGAGGTAGATCTCTCTCTCTCTTCAGAATAGACTGAGTGGGAGGTAGATCTCTCTCTCTCTTCAGAATAGACTGAGTGGAGGTAGATTCTCTCTCTCTCTCTCAGAATAGACTGAGTGGGAGGTAGATCTTCTTCTCTTCAGAATAGACTGAGTGGGAGGTAGATCTCTCTCTTCAGAATAGACTGAGTGGAGAGGTAGATCTCTCTCTCTCTTCAGATAGACTGAGTGGGAGGTAGATCTCTCTCTCTCTCTTCAGAATAGACTGAGTGGGAGGTAGATCTCTCTCTCTCTCTTCAGAATAGACTGAGTGGGAGGTAGATCTCTCTCTCTTCAGATTAGACTGATGGGAGGTAGATCTCTCTCTCTCTCTTCAGAATAGACTGAGTGGGAGGTAGATCTCTCTCTCTTCAGAATAGACTGAGTGGGAGGTAGATCTCTCTCTCTCTTCAGAATAGACTGAGTGGGAGGTAGATCTCTCTCTCTCTCTTCAGAATAGACTGAGTGGGAGGTAGATCTCTCTCTCTCTCTTCAGAATAGACTGAGTGGGAGGTAGATCTCTCTCTCTCTCTTCAGAATAGACTGAGTGGGAGGTAGATCTCTCTCTCTCTCTCTTCAGAATAGACTGAGTGGGAGGTAGATCTCTCTCTCTCTTCAGAATAGACTGAGTGGGAGGTAGATCTCTCTCTCTCTCAGAATAGACTGAGTGGGAGGTAGATCTCTCTCTCTCTTCAGAATAGACTGAGTGGGAGGTAGATCTCTCTCTCTCTCTCTTCAGAATTGGAGTGGGGAGGTAGATCTCTCTCTCTCTTCAGAATAGACTGAGTGGGAGGTAGATCTCTCTCTCTCTTCAGAATAGACTGAGTGGGAGGTAGATTCTCTCTCTCTCTCAGAATAAGCTGAGTGGGAGGTAGATCTTCTCTCTCTCTTCAGAATAGACTGAGTGGGAGGTAGATCTCTCTCTCTCTCTCTTCAGAATAGACTGAGTGGGAGGTAGATCTCTCTCTCTCTCAGAATAGACTGAGTGGGAGGTAGATCTCTCTCTCTCTTCAGAATAGACTGAGTGGGAGGTAGATTCTCTCTCTCTTCAGAATAGACTGAGTGGGAGGTAGATCTCTCTCTCTCTCTTCAGAATAGACGGAGTGGGAGGTAGATCTCTCTCTTCAGAATAGACTGAGTGAGAGGTAGATCTCTCTCTCTCTTCAGATAGACTGAGTGGGAGGTAGATCTCTCTCTCTCTCTTCAGAATAGACTGAGTGGGAGGTAGATCTCTCTCTCTCTCTTCAGAATAGACTGAGTGGGAGGCTCCGTCTCTCTCTTCAGAATAGACTGATGGGGGTAGATCTCTCTCTCTCTCAGAATAGACTGAGTGGGAGGTAGATCTCTCTCTCTTCAGAATGACTGAGTGGGAGGTAGATCTCTCTCTCTCTTCAGAATAGACTGAGTGGGAGGTAGATCTCTCTCTCTCTCTTCAGAATAGACTGAGTGGGAGGTAGATCTCTCTCTCTCTCTTCAGAATAGACTGAGTGGGAGGTAGATCTCTCTCTCTCTCTTAGAATAGACTGAGTGGGAGGTAGATCTCTCTCTCTTCAGAATAGACTGAGTGGGAGGTAGATCTCTCTCTCTCTTCAGAATAGACTGAGTGGGAGGTAGATCTCTCTCTCTCTCTTCAGAATAGACTGAGTGGGAGGTAGATCTCTCTCTCTCTCTTCAGAATAGACTGAGTGGGAGGTAGATCTCTCTCTCTCAGAATAGACTGAGTGGAGGTAGATCTCTCTCTCTCTTCAGAATAGACTGAGTGGGAGGTAGATCTCTCTCTCTCTCTTCAGAATAGACTGAGTGGGAGGTAGATCTCTCTCTCTCTCTTCAGAATAGACTGAGTGGGAGGTAGATCTCTCTCTCTCTAGAATAGACTGATGGGAGGTAGATCTCTCTCTCTCTCTTCAGAATAGACTGAGTGGGAGGTAGATCTCTCTCTCCTCTCTCT
>NW_019947205.1:8940-15196 GCF_002910315.2 Salvelinus sp. IW2-2015 | reverse complement strand
CTCTCTCTCTCTCTCTCTCTTCAGAATAGACTGAGTGGAGGTAGATCTCTCTCTCTCTCTCTTCAGAATAGACTGAGTGGGAGGTAGACTCTCTCTCTCTCAGAATAGACTGAGTGGGAGGATTAACTCTCTCTCTCTTCAGAATAGACTGAGTGGGAGGTAGATCTCTCTCTCTCTCTCTTCAGAATAGACTGAGTGGGAGGTAGATCTCTCTCTCTCTTTTCAGAATAGACTGAGTGGGAGGTAGATCTCTCTCTCTCTCTCTCTCTTCAGAATAGAGTGGGAGGTTTAAGGCTACGGACAACACTGTGTTCTACTCCCTTCACAGAACAGGGCAAACTGGCTCTAACCAGAATAGAAAGAGGAGTGGGAGGCCCCGGAGCACAACTGAGCAAGAGAACAAGTACATTAGAGTGTCTAGTTTGAGAAACAGACGATTCACAAGTCCTCAACTGGCAGCTTCATTAAATAGTACCCGCAAAACACCAGTCTCAACGTCAACAATGAAGAGGCGACTCTGGGATGCTGGCCTTCTAGAAAGAGTTGCAAAGAAAACACTGGACAGAGGAACTCTGCCTAGAAGGCCAGCATCCCAGAGTCACCTCTTCACTGTTGATGTTGAGACTGGTGTTTTGCAGGAACTATTTAATGAGGCTGCCAGTTGAAGACTTGTTTGCGCTGTTCTGTGACGGGAGTAGTTCATAGTGTTGTACTAGATCTTCAGTTTCTTAGCAGTTTCTCACATGGAATAGCCTTCATTTCTCAGAACAAAAATAGACTGACGAGTTTCAGAATAAATGTATTTGTTTCTGGCCATTTTGAGCCTGTAAACGAACAGGCTGATGCTCCAGATACTCATCTAGTCTAAAGAAGGCCAGTTGTATTGCGTTTTAATTAGCACAACAGTTTTCAGCTGTTCTAACATAATTGCAAAAGGGTTAAAATTATAAACTTGGATTAACTAACACAACGTGCCATTGGAACACAGGAGTGATGGTTGCTGATAATGGGTCTCTGTACGCCTATGTAGAAATCTGCCATTTCCAGCTACAATAGTCATTTACAACATTAACAATGTCTACACTGTATTTCTGATCAATTTGATGTTATTTTAATGGACCAAAAAATGTTGCTTTTCTTTCAAAAACAAGGACATTTCTAAGTGACCCCAAACTTCTGAACGGTAGGGTACATACACTGAGTGTACAAAACATTAGGAACACCTGCTCTTTCCATGACAGACTGACCAGGTGAATCCCGATGAGAGCTATGATCCCTCATTGATGTCACCTCCACTTCCATCAGTGTAGATGAAGGGAAGGAGACAATGCCAGTCAGAGGGTGAACGGGCAAGTCAAAKGTTTTAAGTGGCTTTGAACGGGGTTATGGTAGAAGGTGCCCAGGAGCACCGATTTGAGTCAAGAACTGCAACGCTGCTGGGTTTTTCATGCTCAACAGTTTCCCCCGGGTGTATCAAGAATGGTTCACCACCCAAAGGACATCCAGCCAATTTGATACAACTGTGGGAAGCATTGGAGTCAACATGTGCCAGCATCCCTGTGGAACGCTTTCGACCCCTTGTAGAGTCCATGCCCCCTTGTAGAGTCCATGACCCCTTGTAGAGTCCATGACCCCTTGAGAGTCCATGACCCCTTGTAGAGTCCCATGCCCCTTGTAGAGTCCATGACCCCTTTTAGAGTCCATGACCCCTTGTAGAGTCCATGACCCCTTGTAGAGTCCATGACCCCTTGTAGAGTCCATGACCCCTTGTAGAGTCCATGCCCCCTTGTAGAGTCCCATGCCCCCTTGTAGAGTCCATGACCCCTTGTAGAGTCCATGACCCCTTTTAGAGTCCATGACCCCTTGTAGAGTCCCATGCCCCCTTGTAGAGTCCCATGCCCCCTTGTAGAGTCCCATGCCCCCTTGTAGAGTCCATGCCCCCTTGTAGAGTCCATGCCCCCTTGTAGAGTCCATGCCCCTTGTAGAGTCCATGCCCCCTTGTAGAGTCCATGCCCCCTTGTAGAGTCCATGCCCCCTTGTAGAGTCCATGCCCCTTGTAGAGTCCATGCCCCCTTGTAGAGTCCCATGCCCCCTTGTAGGGTCCATGCCCCCTTGTAGAGTCCATGACCCTAAGCCCCGACGAAATGAGGCAGTTCTGAGGGCAAAAGGGGGGTGCAACTCAGTATTAGTAAGGTGTACACTCAGTGTATATATGTACTGTATTATATGGCTATTTATCATATAGGGAAATATCTGAAAGGCCGTCCATGTTTAAATTCAATGCTGATATTCTGTAGGTTGAATTATCAAGCTTTCCTTTTACCCCAGAGGTTATTAATCCTGAGCCAGGAGGCTCATTGTTGATCAAATTGGTCGAATACTAATCCTAGACAAATGACTAAATACTATCCACTGTCCCCTAACGACCTGTAACAATCAGCTGATCACAAACTATGCTACCATTCAAGAAACACTATCTTCCTATGAGAGTGACCGAAGCAAGACAGACACAATGAATACAGGGACCAAAAGAAGCATACATTATCATTGTCACGACTTTCCGCCGAAGTCGGGTTCCTCTCCTTATTTCGGCGGCGCTCGGCGGTCGGCGTCGCCTGTCTTCTAGCCATCATCGATCCATTTTTTCATTTTCCATTTGTTTTGTCTGTTTTTCCTCACACCTGGTTTCAATCCCCTCAATTACTTGTTGTGTATATTAACCCTCTGTTCCCCCCCCCATGTCTTTGCGTGGGATTGTTAATTGTAAGTGCTTGTGCACATGTTGACTGGTGCGCGACGAGTTTTTCTCCCTGTTCGACGCCCGACCGCCGAGCACCGCCCGAACAGAGAGAGGAACCACCTTCAGTGGAAGTCGTGACAGGTACACACAAAACACCTCTCCAAACGTTCCCCCATTCTAAATGGGACAGGTACACACAAACACCTCTCCAAACGTTCCCCCATTTCTAAACGGGACATGCCTTCTTAAAGGGGAAGCCCACCAAAATGACAACGGTGGCCCCTTAGATTTGACAGTGAAAATAAAGCAGTCAGAACGGACAGATACATAATATAACAGCATGAAAATACACCCCTATCCACTCTCCCCCATCCCCAATCCACTATTCACTATCCCCTATCTACTATCCTCTATCTACTATCCCCTATCTACTATCCTCTATCTACTATCCCCATCTACTATCCACTCTCCCCATCCAAATCCACTATCCACTCTCCCCTATCCCCAATCCACTATTCACTATCCCCTATCCCCTCTCCCCTATCCCCTATCCACTCTCCCCTATCCCCAATCCACTATTCACTATCCCCTATCCCCTCTCCCCTATCCCCTATCCCCTCTCCCCTATCCCTATCCACTCTCCCCTATCCCCAATCCACTATTCACATCCCCTATCCCCTCTCCCCTATCTCTATCCACTATTCACTATCCACTATCCAAAATCCCTTTTCCCCTGTCCACTATCCCCTATCTACTATCCCTACACTATCCCTATCCACTATCCCTATCCCCTAATCCACTATCCCCTATCCCTAATTCCACTATCCCCTATCCACTATCCCTATCCACTATCCCCTATCCACTATCCCTATCCCTAATTCCACTATCCCTATCCCTAATTCCACTATCCCCTATCCACTATCCCCTATCCACTATCCCCTATCCCTAATTCCACTATCCCCTATCCCTAATCCACTATCCCCTATCCATAATTCCACTATCCCCCATCCCTAATTCCACTATCCCCTATCCCTAATTCCACTATCCCCTATCCACTATCCCCTATCCACTATCCCCTATCCCTGAGGGCTGGGGGCTGAGGGCTGGGGGCTGGGGGCTGGGGGGCTAAGAGGCTGAGGGGCTGAGGGGCTGAGGGGCTGAG
Organism: Salvelinus sp. IW2-2015; assembly: GCF_002910315.2. Taxonomy (NCBI): domain Eukaryota; kingdom Metazoa; phylum Chordata; class Actinopteri; order Salmoniformes; family Salmonidae; genus Salvelinus; species Salvelinus sp. IW2-2015. Next base: position 11,294 of record NW_019947205.1, on the reverse strand, counting down.
GGGCTGAGGGCTGGGGGGCTGGGGGGCTGAGGGCTGGGGGGCTGGGGGCTGAGGGCCTGAGGGCTGGGGGCTGAGGGCCTGAGGGGCTGAGGGCGTGGGGGGCTGAGGGCTGAGGGGCTGGGGGGCTGAGGGCTGGGGGGCTGAGAGGCTGGGGGCTGGTTGCTGAAGGCTGGGGGCTGAGGGGCTGGGGGCTGGAGGGCTGGAGGGCTGGAGGGCTGAGAGGCTGGGGGCTGAGGGGCTGAGGCCTGGGGGCTGGGGGTGAGGGCTGAGGGGGCTGGGGCTGAGGGCTGAGGGGCTGGGGGCTGGGGGCTGAGGCTGGGGCTGAGGGGCTGGGGGGCTGAGGCTGAGGGGCTGAGGCTGAGGGGCTGGGGGCTGGGGGCTGAGGGCGGGGGCTGAGGGCCTGGGGGCTGAGGGGCTGAGGGCTGGGGGCTGGGGGGCTGAGGGGCTGGGGGGCTGAGGGCCTGGGGGGCTGAGGGGCTGAGGGCTGAGGGCTGAGGGGCTGGGGGCTGAGGGGCTGGGGCTGAGGGCTGGGGGCTGAGGGCTGAGAGGCTGGGGGCTGAAGCTGGGGCTGGGGGGCTGAGGGGCTGAGGGCTGAGGGGCTGGAGGGCTGAGGGCTGGGGGCTGGGGGCTGGGCTGGGGGGCTGGGGGCTGGAGGGCTGGGGGGCTGAGGGCTGGGGGGCTGAGGGCCTGGGGCTGGGTGCTGAGGGCTGGAGGCTGGGTGCTGAGGGCTGGGGGGCTGAGGGCTGGGGGCTGAGGGGCTGGGGGCTGGGGGGCTGAGGGGCTGGGGGGCTGAGGGCTGGGGGGCTGAGGGCCTGAGGGCTGGGTGCTGAGGGCTGGAGGCCGGTGCTGAGGGCTGGGGGCTGGGGGCTGAGGGCTGGAATTTACCTGGAATTTAGTTGGAATGATATGCAAATACAAAATAGTAATATTTGTCTTGTATGATGTTTGGTTGAAATGACTGAAAAGTGGAAAAATAAATGAATATATTTTTGTGATGGAACACATATCATATAATATAATTTCATGAAATCACAAGTCCAATACAGCAAATGAAAGATAAACATCTTGTGAATCCAGCCAATATTTCCGATTTTTATGCTTTACAGCGAAAACACAATATATATTTATATTAGCTCACCACAATAGCCAAACACACAACGCCTTTTATTCACCGCCAACGTAGCTTTCACAAAAACCAGCAATAGAGATAAAATGAATCACTAACCTTGAACAACTTCATCAGATGACAGTCTTATAACATCATGTTATACAATACATTTATGTTTTGTTCGAAAATGTGCATATTTAGAGGAACAAATCCTGGTTTTACATGTGAATATGTAGCCATGAGCACCAAATTGTCCGGAGATATTTTGGGAACAGTCACGTAATCTAACCAAAGAACTCATCATAAACTTTGCTAAAAAATACATGTTGTACAGCAAATGAAAGATACACTGGTTCTTAATGCAACCGCTGTGTTAGATTTAAAAAWATAACTTTARTACAACATACAGCATGCAATAATCTGAGACAGCTCTCACCAATTCTCCGCCTTGTTGGAGCCAACACAAACCACAAAAATAGAATAAATCGTTGTTTTGTTTTAGAATGTCAATTTCTTCTGTCGAATTAGCAACTTTGGCTAGCCATGTGGAGGGCACATGTCCAAGAAATCTTGAGGAGCGTGTTGAGGATCGTGTCGAGGAGCGTGTCGAGGATCGTGTCGAGGAGCGTGTCGAGGAGCGTATCGAGTAGCGTAGCGAGGAGCGTGTCGAGGAGCGTGGTGAGGAGCGTTTTATTCTGTCCTCTGTTGTCCTCTCCAGCTGGACCTTGGGGGCCTTGGCATCAGCCAGATGAAATACGTAGCGAGGAGCGTTTTATTCTGTCCTCTCCAGCTGGACCTTGGAGGCCTCGGCACCAGCCAGGTGTCTGCTAGCAGCTGTCTGCTATCCATTTCTAGCAGACAGAATCACATCATCTAATTCTCCTTAACTAGCTACAATGTCATTATGGGCCTTTTACTGCTCTCCAATGGGACAAAGTACCGCTGACCTGCGTCCCAAATGGCAATCCTATTCCCAATGTGCCCTGGTCAGACGTACTGCACTACGAAGTGGACAGGGTGCCGTTTGGGACTCAGACATTGACAGAGTCTGCTGAGGTTCCAGAGACATGGAAACCCAGCTATAGTAATCCCTGGTGGGTAGTCAGCGTCTGTTTCAGCAGTGTGCCTTTTATCCTGCCAGAGTATTATGGAGGAAACACAGACTCACACAGGTGTATCCGCAAATACACACACACACACAACCACCTCCCCCACACACACACACACACACACACACACACACACA
>NW_019947205.1:0-2370 GCF_002910315.2 Salvelinus sp. IW2-2015 | reverse complement strand
GGTTAGAGGGTATGATTCACAGGAGGTTGGTGGCACCTTAATTGGGGAGGAGGGGCTCGTGCTAATGGCTGGAGAGAAATCAGTGGCATGGTATCAGATACATAGATGTCATAGATATAGAACTAACAGATAGAGAGATAAGAGGACGATACAGTATGTAAAGTAAACCAGCTACAGCTCCCACCTCTCTCTCTCGCTCTCCTACCTCTCTCTCTCTCTGTCTCAATTCAATGGTCTCCCTCTGTTTTTCACTCTCTTTCTCTCTTACTCTCTCCTCTCTTTCTCTCTCTCTCCTCTCTCTCTCCCTCCTCTCTCTCTCCCTCCTATCTCTCTCTCTCTCTCTAATTCTTACTCTCTCCCACCTCTCTCTCTGTGTCTCTCTTTCTCTCTCTCTTTCTCTCTCCTTCCCCCCTTCCCTTCTCTTCCAGTTATCTAACTCACTGCCTGGCTGACCGAGCAACACTTCTCCAAAGCACTGATGACCAATCTCATTTTAACATTACTGTAGCTCTTGTGAGTGCAGGGGACACTCATTTTTTTAAAGCCAAAAATCACTTCTAGCCATTTTGTCCCCCCTTTGTTATGGTGGTAATTACAATTTAATCCATTTTTATTACAAGTGTTTAATGATAACATTTCTCGTATTTTATAGACATATAGCAGCATTAGGACRCCCTTCAAATAGCCAATTGTTAAACTCTTCTGCTACAATTTCAGCGGCCCTGCAGAAATCGAATTAGCATAATCCCCATCAAAATCCATCTGTTTAATAGTAGATTGTGTCTTTTTTCCACAAAGAAGGTTCTCGACTCATTACTTTCAAGTCCTTTTGATAAGGTGCCAGGACATGGAGTATCCCTAATTAATGAAATCTACGCTGACAATGGATGTGATGAATATGCTGTTGGCCTGGCTGGTCATTAAAATGCAGCTTTTAAAAGCCTTGGGAATCGTTATCTTGAATCGTTAATCCCATTGTGTCTGGGTAGTGAGGAGAAGGCAGAAGGAGCAAGGAGAAAGGAGAAGGAGAAAGGAGAGGAGGAGAGGAAGAAAGGGACAGGAGAGGAGAGGAGAGGAGAGGAGAGGAGAAGGAGAGGAGGAGGAGAAGGAGAGGAGAGGAGAGGAGAGGAGGAGAGAGAGAGGAAGGAGGAGGAGAGGAGAGGAGAGGAGAGGAGAGGAGAGGAAGAGGAAGAGGAGAGGAGAGGAGAGGAGAGGAGAGGGAGAGGAGAGGAGAGGAGAGGAGAGGAGAGGAGAGGAGGAGAGGAGAGGAGAGGAGGGGAGGAGGAGGGGAGAGGGGAGGGAGAGCAGGGAGAGGAAGAGAGGAGAGGAGAGGAAGGGAAGGAGAGGAGAGGAGAGGGAGGGAGAGGAGAGGAGAGGACTCAGTGCTCTGTGCTAATGGGTGTTGTTCATTAGTAAAACACCGTAGTGGGCAACTTCAGAGCCAACTGATAGGCCCCAAATACTAGTTAGAACAATGACCAATGAACTGAAAAATATATATATTAATTTACACAAATACTATAGACATAATGACCAAAGTGGCCTACTTTTAATGATTTTTATTTATTTATTTTTTTAATGAAGGGATACATAAACTGCAGGACCACTATTGAAAATATAGTATAGTTTCTTTGTAGTGGTTTTTCACCTGGACAAACATACTTTAAAAAATACCTCATGTATGCTAATGTTTCAGTATCTTAAAGGCCTAGTGCAGTCAAAAACGTGATTTCCCTGTGTTTTATATATATTTACACACTATGGGATTCGAATAATACTGTGAAATTGTGAAAATTAGGATATTGCCCTTTTAGTTTAACAGCTGTTTAAAGGCCTAGTGCAGTCAAAAACGTGATTTTCCTGTGTTTTATATATATTTACACACTATGGGATTCGAATAATACTGTGAAATTGTGAAAATGATGAAATTGCCCTTTTAGTGTAACAGCTGTTTTGGTGGCGGTTTGACCTTCCATGGTGACATCACCATGTGGTAAATTAGTTATTTAAGTGATAAGGCCCGAGAAGCCGGTGGTTGGAGGATATATTGGCACAGGTGTTGTTAGGCCCGAGGCGAAGTCGAGGTCAATGTATCCTCCAAACAACTTGCTTCGAGGCCATTATCACCTTTATACAACGGGTTACCAACATATTCAAATAACGATTGTGTCACGCCCTGACCTTAGAGAGCGTTTTATGTCTCTATTTTGGGTTTGGTCAGGGTGTGATTTGGGGTGGGCATTCTATGTTCTATTTTCTATGTTTTTGTATTTCTATGTTTTGGCCGGGTATGGTTCTCAATCAGGGACAGCTGTCTATCGTTGTCTCTGATTGGGAACCATACTTAGGTAGCCCTTTTCCCTCCTTTCT
>NW_019947204.1:21619-45694 GCF_002910315.2 Salvelinus sp. IW2-2015 | reverse complement strand
TTCAACGAGTTAGAAACCAGCCTCCTGAGGTCGATCAACGATTAGAAACAGCCTTCCTGATCCGATCAACGATTAGAAACCAGCCTTCCTGGTGTCGATCAACGATTAGAACCAGCCCTCACTGCAGTGCGATCAACGATTAAGAAACCAGCCTCCTGCAGTGTCGATCAACGATTAGAAACCAGTCTTTCTACAACATTGCAGCCTCGAGTGTCGATCACGATAAACAGCTCTAATATCAAAGATATCTAGGACTCAACAAACCAGCCTCGCTGAGTGTCGATCCCAATTATGAAACAGCCTTCTGAGGTGTTCGATCAAAACGTGGGCGTAAACGATAAATTTATACTAAATTAAAAAGGTGAGTAAAATGGCGTTCTGAGTGGAATTGACGAGATCACCTGGCAACCACAGGAGAAGAATAGAACTCACGAGTCTGCCTTGGAAGATGTATTTGCCAAAAACCAAAACACTTATAGTCTAATATGTTGTCAATATACGACATACTTTCAAATTCATATCAAAATTGAAATTTGGTCACATGGCGACCGAATACAACAGGTGTAGTAGACCTTTGGAGTGAAAAGCTTACTTAACAAGCGCCTTAGGGATAGGGCTTGTAAGTATTTTGACTGTTGGGATGAATTGTTGGCCCAAAATTAAAAATGGCCTCGTCTCTGTCCTAGATCATTATTGATATGGCATATATTATTACTATTGGATAGAAAACTCGAAATTCTAAACTGTTTGAATTTATTCTGTGAGTAAAACAGAACTCTATATGGCAGGCAAACTTCCAAACAGGAAGTGAAAATTCTGAAATGAGGTCGCTGTGAAGGCATGCCTATTCAATTGGCCTTATATTTATGGATCGTATTGCGCCTTCATACGCCTTCACTAGTGGTCAACACGCAGTAGGAACGTGGAATGAAGCGTCCTAGCCTGATGTGGGACCGACATGAGAGCCTTTGAGTGACAGGTCAGGCAGATGCCAGTTCTTGGCCACGCCACTCTGGCATGTGATGTCCTTGTCTGCCAATGAGTCATATAGACATGAGAAATGCTTCTTTGGGACGTTATTGGATATATATGAGAAAAACATCCTGAAGATGATTCTCAACTGAGTTTGACCAGTTTTTTCGATGTGTTATGCATTTTTGAAGTTTTTGTTCATTTAGCGTAAAGTTGGATTGACACGTGAACTACACATGCAGCCAAAGTTGCTAATTCGACAGAAGTAATGGACATTAAAAAACAAGTTATTTGGAACTAGGATTCCTGCACTGCATTCTGATGAAAGATCAAAGGTAAGGGAATGTTTATGATGTTATTTCGTATTTCTGTTGACTCCAACATGGCGGAGAATGGCTGAGCGCTGTCTCAGATTATTGCATGCTGTGCTTTTTACTAAAGTTATTTTTTAAATCTAACACAGCGGTTGCATTAAGAACCAGTGTATCTTTAATTATATGTACAACATGTATCTTTCATCAAAGTTTATGATGAGTATTTCTGTATTTCACGTTGCTCTCTGTAATTACTTTCGCTATTTTGGAGACAGTTCTGAACATGGCGCCAATGTAAAACCATGATTTCTGGCTATAAATATGCACATAATCGAACAAAAGATAAATGTATTGTATAACATGATGTCATATGACTGTCATCTGATGAAGTTGTTCCAAGGTTAGTGATTAATTTTATCTCTATTTGTGGGTTTTGTGAAAGCTATCTTTTCTGTGAAAAAATGGCGGTGTGTTTTTGGATATTGTGGTGAGCTAACATAAATATATGTTGTGTTTTCGCTGTAAAACATTTTAAAAAACGGACATGTTGGCTGGATTCACAAGATGTTTATCTTTAATTTGCTGTATTGGACTTGTGATTTCATGAAATTATATTATATGATATCCCTGTCCCGTTAGGTTAGGCTATTCTAGTCAGCGTTTCTGATGAGAATGATCCCGGATCCGGGATGGGTGGTCCGTAGAGGCTCTTGACGCTAGGGGTCAGATTTTTTATTTTTTAAATAACGTTCCCAAGGTAAACTGACTATTTCTCAGGTCCAGATCGTAGAATATGCATATAAATTTACAGATTAGGATAGAAAACACTCCAAAGTTTCCAAAACATTGTCTGTGAGTATAACAAAACTGATTCTGCAGGCGAAAACCTGAGAAAATCTAACCCGGAAGTGATTATTTTTTAAATTTTTAATCTGTGTTTCCTGGCCCGTCTTTATTCCATTTAAAGGGGTATCATACAGATTCCTTTTCCAATAGCTTCCTCAGGCTTTGACCAGGCTTTAGACATAGTGTCAGGCTTTTACTTAGAAAAATGTGCGAGATTTATCAAAAGTAGTCTGGTGTCTTCTGATTATTTCCTGCGCGCGAGAGGGTAGCTCTCCATTTTCTTTTTCTCTCTTATTGAATAGGTTACGGTCCGGTTGAAATATTATCGATTATGTTTGTTAAAAACAACCTGAGGATTGATTATAAAAAACATTTGACATGTTTCTACGACCATTACAGATACTTTTTGGAATTTTCGTCGAACGGAACGAGGCTTTGGTTTTCTGAACATAACGCGCAACCCAAATGGCGTTTTTTTGTTATAAAAGTAATATTTATCCGAACAAAAAGAACATTTGTGTAACTGGGAGTCTCGTGAGTGCAAACATCCGAAGATTATCAAAGGTAAGCGATTAATTTGATTGCTTTTCTGACTTTCGTGACCAAGCTAATATAAGGCTAACTGTTCTAGCATTGATTGATACACTTACAAAAGCTTAGATTTCTTTCACTGCAAAGCATATTTTCAAAATCTGCCACGATAGGTGGATTAACAACAAGCTGAGCTGTGTTTTGGTATATTTCACTTGTGATTGCATGATTATAAATATTTTTTGTAATATTTTGCGCCCTGCAATTCAGCGGTTGTTTAGGAAAATGATCCCGTAAAAGGGATCCGTAGCGCAGAGAAGTTAAAGGAGCTGGAGCAGTTTTTCCTTGAAGAATGGGCAAAAATCCCAGTGGCTAGATGTGCCAAGCTTACAGAGACATACCCAAAGAGACAATAACTATCTTACTTTTTAACTACATTGTTGGGAAAGGTCTCATAAGCATTTCACAATAAAGTCTACACTTGTTGTATTCAGCGAATATGACAAATAAAATATCAAATTTGATTGAGCAAAAGCTTATTTTCCAATGCTCCTATGAAATGAGGTCGGTGCCAATGAATTTATAAAAGCACTTGCTTCCATAACCCAAATTACAGCTCCCTCTTTTACAGTTCCACTAGATGATTTATTGTAATATAAACTATCGTGGGGTCATCTGTTTCCTACTATAGACAGTTGGCTGACTCGTGATTGCAACATTTTTTTTTTAAAACTCCCCAATGTGAATTATTGGCAACGATGTTTCGTTTTCCAAGTGCTACTGAATAAGCTCAACTGCGCATGATACACATCAGTACTCTATCAATCCATTCCAAATCTGTATACTATAAAATGACACAGGGCGGCGGCATAGGTGATTACTCCCCTTAGGCCGGGAAACGGCTAGGACTGGACCTGACCAAGACACAATAATTAGCCTCTAATTTACTTGCGTTTGCAACCGGACCTTGGCCTGCTCAAAGGAGCCGCCGCTTGTTGGGAAGTCAAACTGTCCAACTCCTTGCAGCAGCTTGATGCAGAACCAGCCTCATTACTTCGTTCCTCAAGAAGGAGTGATCTGGACGCCTTCTTTACTCCACCAGCCTCACAATTACTTCGTCCTCAAGAAGGAGTGATCTGGACGCCTTCTTTTATTCACACCAGCCTCATTACTTCTGTCCCTCAAGAAGGCGTGACATCTGGACGCCTTCTTTACTCACACCAGCCTCATTACTTCGTCCTCAAGAAGGAGTGATCGGACAGCCTTCTTTATTCACACCAGCCTCATTACCTTCGTTCTCAAGAAGGAGTGATCTGGGACGCCTTCTTTACTCACACCAGCCTCATTACTCTCGTCCTTCATAGAAGGAGTGATCTGGAGCCTTCTTTATTCACACCAGCCTCATTACTCTTCGTCCCTCAAGAAGGAGTGATCTGGACGCCTTCTTTAATCACACCAGCCTCATTACTTCGTCTCTCAAGAAGGAGTTGATGCTGGACGCCTTCTTTACTCACACCAGCCTCATACTTATCACACAAGAAGGAGTGATTCTGGACGCCTTTTCTTTACTCTGTTCTGGAGAAAGAATCAACCGCAATCTTTACCAGTCCTTATGAGGACCTGGCGTCTTCTGTGTAATTAGAATAGAAACACACCAGACGTTAATGTCCAGCAGCTTGTGGATTTATCAGCCTATGAAGGATATCGCCATATGAAGGATATTCAGCCTATGAAGGATATCAGCCTGAATGAAGGATATCAGCCTATGAAGGATCATCAGCCTATGAAGGATATCAGCCTATGAAGGATATTAGCCTATGAAGGCAATTAGCCCTATGAAGTGATATCAGCCTAGCAGGTATCAGCCATATTGAAGGTATTACCTATGAAGGATATTAGCTATGAAGGATATTAGCCCATGAGGATATTAGCTATTGAAGGATATTAGCATCTGAGAGGATATCGAGCCTATTGAGGAGTATTCAGCCATGAGGATATTAGCCTAATTGAAGGATATAGCCTATGAGGATATTAGCCTAATGAAGGATATTAGCCTATGAAGCGAAGAGTATTATATAGCCTTATGAAGGGATATTAGCGCTATGAAGGATATTAGCCTATGAAGGGATATTAGCCATAAGGTTTCTATGAAGGATATTAGCCATGAAGGATATCAGCCTATGAAGGGATATTAGCCCCTATGAAGGTATTTTAGCCTAATAAAGGATATATCAGCCTATGAAGGAATTAGCCTATGGAAGGATATTAGCCTATGAAGGATATCAGCCTATGAAGGACTGTCAGCCTATGAAGGATATTATTAGCCATGGATGATTCAGCCTATTGCAAGGATATTAGCCTAGAGGATATTAGCCTATGAAGGATATCAGCCTATGGATATCAGCCTAAGTGAAGGATATTAGCCTAAAAGGATATCAGCCTAATGGATATCAGCCTATGAAGGATATTTAGCCTATGAGGTTATCAGCCTATGAAAGGATATTAGCCATGAAGGATATTAGCCTATTGAAGAATATCAGCCATCGAGCTTTCGAAGCACATCACTGGTTGTTTCCATCAATACTCCTTTAATTCTGGAACAATTTGGCCGGGCAATACAGTGTGGTGTGTGTGTGATTCGGCTAAATAAAAAATAACAAAATGTAATGGGCATCTACCGGGCTAATGGAAACTTCGGTGCTGGATGTATGACCATCAGGGCTACGTTTCCCTATTGGTCAACAACAACGGCACAGCATCCTATTTTCCTCATAGTATTACAGCTGGAGCGGCTTCCACGGGGCCACAGCCCGCCACCCCCCTGGATCGAGATCCCCCCCCCCCCCCCCCCGCCTTAGCCTTCATGAAATGACTGCCCCCCCCCTCCCCCCCCCCCCCCCCCCGCCTCACGCTGTCTTGCCAGCGCCTTTAAGAGTGAAAAAGATGGGACCCTTAATAATCTGGCCATCCCTGGAGAAAAAGAGACATGTTAACTACACTAAGCTGATCGGTTGGTACAGGCTGACCCCCACAGGTCATATCCGGTTCCGAAGGGACCATGAAAAAGTAGATATCAAACGCTAGAACATTGTTCGCGTAGTGGGAATTTGATGGGTTGAGTTGAGAGGTGGAATGTTAAAAAAGGTCAAAGGGTTCGTACCCTCCACGCCATGCTGTTTCTGGCCAGTCCTTGCGGTCCCGTGATAGGACGTGCTGTGCGGCCAGCATGTGACACACCCGCCATGTTGAACTCCAGCGAATAGAAGCGAAAGGCATCTCCACCCACAGGAAAGACCCACCGCTGAGGAGGAGACACGAGTTTTCTGGACACCAGAGGGAGCCTGGAGAGACACACACACACAACTAATCGGTACACACACACAACACTCATTACACACACACCACACCTCATATACACACTACCACTCAGTTACAAACACACACCTCATTCACACACAACATCATTTTACACACCACAACTCATTACACACACCACTCATTACACACACTCATTAACACCCACACTCATTACACACCACACTATCTCCACACACACACGGCAGTACACCACACACTCATTACCACACAACCACGGCATTATCACACACAGACATTATGTTATTTTTAAACAAGGTCTCATATGTTGGACCAGGCTTACCCCCCACAGGGTGCATCACACAACATCCCCCCCCTCACAGGGTGTAAGTTACACCCCCCCCCCACAGGGTGTAGTTTTCAAAAAAAAAAAAAAAAAAAAAAAAAAAAAAAAAAAAAAAAAATCCCCCCCCCCACAGGGCTGTAGTCACCTCCCACCCCACAGGGTGTAGTCCACTCCCACCCCCCACAGGGTGTTTAGTCACTCCTCCCCCCACAGGGGTGTAGTCACCTCCCCCCCCACGGTGTAGTCACTCCCACCCCACAGGGTGTGTAGTTCACCTCCCCCCCCCCCCACAGGGTGGTAGTCACCCCCCCCCCCCCACCAGGGTGTTAGTTCACCTCCCCCCCCACAGGGTGTTAGTCATCCCCCCCCCCCCCCACAGGGTGTAGTCGTCACCCCCCCCCCCCCCCACAGGGTGTAGTCGACCCCCCCCCCCCCCCACAGGGTGTAAGTCACTGCAACCCCCCCCCCACAGGGTGTCAGTCACTCACCCCCCCCCCCCCCACAGGTGTGTAGGTCACCCCCCCACAGGGTGTAGTCAACTGCCCCCCACAGGGTTAGTCACCGCCCCCCCCACAGGGTGTACGTCACCTCCCCCCCCACAGGGTGTAGGTACTCCCCCCCACAGGGGGTGTAGTCACCTCCCACCCCCCACAGGGGTTGTAGTCACCTCCCACAAGGGTGTTAGTCCCCGCCCCCCCACAGGTGTAGTCACCTCCACCCCCCACAGGGTGTAGTCACCTCCCCCCACAGGGTGTAGTCACCTCCCCCACCACAGTTGTAGTTACTTGCCCGCCCTGAACGATGGTTTCTGGGGGTGAGTCCTTTTAGAGACGGGATAGTTAACCCCAGTGGACACCAGCCATCCTCCCATGGTCAGACTGAAGTCATGTAGCCCTGCTGATAGGAGAACTCCTTGAGCTGAGGAAAAAAGGGGAGAGGTGTTATGGTAGATTGTAGTACAGGCTGCTTGATGGAGAACTTCCTTTATCTGAGAAAAAGGGGGAGAGGTGTTATGGTAGATGTAGTACGGCCTGCGATGGGAACCTCCTTATCTGAGGGAAAAGGGGGGAGAGGTGTTATGGGTATATGTAGTACAGCCTGGCTATGGAGGAACTCCTTTATCTGAGGAAAAGGGAGAGGTGTTATGGTAGATGTAGTACAGGCCTGTGATGGAGAAACTCCTTTATCTGAGGAAAAAGGGGAGAGTGTTATGGGTAGATGTAGTTTACACCTGCGGGATGGAGAACTCCTTCTTCTGAGGGAAAAGGGGGAGAGGTGTTATGGTAGATGTAGTACAGCCTGCTGATGGGAACTCCTTTAATCTGAGGGAAAAGGGGACGAGGGTGTTATGGGTAGATTAGTACAGCCTGCTGATGGGAACTCAGAGGCTGGGCTGTTTTCCTCTTTGCTGTGTGGTGTGTGTGTGTGTGTTGTGTGTGTGTGTGTGGTTTGTTGTGTGCTGTGTTAGGTTTTTAGTAGGAATTCCCCATTAGTGTTGCGAAAGCACCAGGCTCACTTTTCCTGGTGCCCCACAAAACAGGGAAACAATACAGACATTACTAGACAAGGGGGTGTAAACTTTACACATATTTGTACAGAACGTGCGGTCACGAGGACCTCGGTTCAGTCGCACTGTGAAACCAGAATGAAAAACGTTAAAAACAACTATTTACTAAAAGGAAACCCCAGGCCTATAGGGACCTCATGCCTAAAATACGTTGTTCTGCCTCCGAGAGTTAAATCTGAGCAGACCAAAAATCGTCTGGCTATTCAGGTTACAACTAGGCAATGCGCACGTTGTGATATTCAAAATTGTCGGATTCTTAATTGCGCATTTCAACTGTCCTAATGTGAGGCGTAGCTGGGAACGGAGGATTCTCATTCATAGTTTTTTTTTTTGTTATCACCCCGTTATTGAGGAACCATTGTGGCTGTCCCGTAGATTTACACGGTTGACGTATAGTCGGCACAGCTGAACGAGGAAGGGCTCGTATGGTTAAAAAAGGATATCCACCCCAAACTACATCAATTTCACTACTATCCTAACAGTGTTAAAACACTAATACTGTGAAAAAAATATTTTTTGGGAACAAAATGTTTAATTTTGTAGTTGTAACAGGGTGGGTTAGAACATGTGAAAAATCTTTTTTTCGGGAAATCTTAAGGCAGCTTCATGTCTTTCTATAAAACCCACAATGCAATGTTATCCATATCCCTGGGCTGAAAACATAGCTCCACACAATGAATACCAAAGTCCATATTCAGCATGTGGAAGTAGCTAGCCTAGCTGTAAAAAATCGCCTAAACCAAACTGCGTTATTCAATTTAGGCGTCTCTCACAGGGTTCAACTTGCGTTTCTCTGCCACTGAGCTATAAACCAGCAGCGTTACGTTTGACGATAGCTTAGCAACCGCGTGACAAACGTGAACGCGATTGGTCGACAGGCAGTTGAGGTGGAGCTTTTTCTCCTTTCATTGACCCAATGGGATTCCTCGGCTCCTCTTTTCTTGGTTAATTGTTTCCTACAGACACGGCGCATTGCGACATGATACAAGGAGGAGAACGGATGTTAATCATTGGTACGCTGGGTTAGATTGCGCATATCCTTAAGCTGAAATCTATACTTTCCTCGTCCTGATCCTAAAAATGGATGGAGGTGTTCCAAGCAAGTGTAGAAGCGCATACCCATCACCCTTTCAATGGTTTTACTACCAGAATCACCAGATGGTCTAGTCTTTTGACGGCTCTCGATGGTGTCCAGATCTCTATGATTGAGTTAATACTACCAAGAGCGCTCTCTCTCGAAGATTTATTGCTCTTCGCTCGCGTGCTTTCTCTCACAGGTCTGACTGTGTAGGCTCTTAATCTCATATACAACTTTCACCGATCACACAGATTTCGCTGATATTCATCGGAGCGGACCATCCTTAGAGCCGCGTTTTCCTTTAGTCCCACATCGAACTCCTGGACACTTTCTCGCGTGCCTCAGATCGCTCTCTCGTCTAGCATCTCTCTGAACGATGGTCTTATTGCACTCTCACACGTTCATTTTGCGTGGTGTTATGCTAGGGCCAAGTTAATCTCCTTATACCAAGTGAGTATGTCCGACATAGGCAGTAGGTTCTTCCCTACGCTTCAATCACCGGCCTGGCAGGACTGATCTACATTACCCCCAGCAATAGCTCAAACCAGATAATAGTAACACCTGAGTCCTCCCAGCTCTAGTCATTCACATCGCAGCGGCATATACCTGACGTTTACTGCCACGGAGACTCAACAGTAGAGAAATCCTATTCAAGTGAGTGTCGCTCAACACGTGTGTGTGTACTATACGTCTGACATTTTTAGTCATGCTCATAGTTAGTGCGTGTCAGTGTTTTTCATACAAACGCAGAGAGATATAGATCTCACTACCGAAGGTCATTTCCTCCAGTCTCGGCTGGTTCTAGCATGTGTTGTCACTCGCTTTCACGAGACCTTGTGGCCAGTTTTTTACTCGCTACAAACGCTCAGTCCGATTGCCACGTTCATCTAAACGTTCCCTCTTATACAGCCCTCTCTCAGGCAAACGAGATAGTTTCTCTCACTTTCATCATCAATGCAAGACCGCATTTAAGCCACATACCAGGATTCTCATCCAAGTCGTAGATCCATTGAGCAATGTGCAGCTCTCGTGTAGCCCGCTGACCTGGTGTTAACTAGACCTGAGCGACTCACCACTCAGCTATAGCATCCTTACGCACGGTGGATGTGTCCGCAGCAACTACTCTGAGTTTTATTAAGACTACTATATTCCTATGAAACCCTTATGACACGACGTTAGTCGTCCTCAGCTTACCCATCATGGATGGATTCACTCCTACACCCCTGCGTGCATCTACTCACACCATAGCATCACCCAACAGGCTCTAGTGTCCTTTGACCAAGTGTTTCTACTCTCTGTGCTACCAACGGTATCCCCCTAGATAACCATACCACATCATACCATGTGTTTGGCGTCCTCTTTTCAGTTCGCCTGAGGCGCTGCTTTCCATCGCGCACTTGGGGATATATTCAGAGCTTCGTACACAAGACGCCCCGTCATTAGACCCTATCGCGAGTGTCGCTTTGCACACTCTGCGTGCTTCATATCAACCACATTCAATTCACCTAGGATGGCACTTAAGCTCAGCTTCCATTCACTCTGGTTTACTTAAGTCTGAATGGGACTTCAGCCTGGTGTGTAGTCGCTAGGCTGGTGTGATTGTTGCCTTTCAACATTCCTCCCTGTGCGTTTGTGCTGTTGTCTCTACTCGCAGCTCACAACAAGTGTTAGGTTTGTACCCTATGGGTCTCGTTTTGGTCTGCTACACCTGGGGCTAGGTCTGACTCAGTATGTGCAGCCCTCGCTCAAGCCTAGTGTAAGTGCCTACTGTAGTTGTCTTGCGTCAGGTGCTGGTCACCTTGGTGCATCGCTCACCACATAGTCTACCCATTGGATGGGTTGTCAGGGCATAGTTGGTTCGCCTGTTAGTTGGCTTATGCGACGCATAGTGGGTTGTACCTCTGTGTGTGAGTCGATGGGTGTGGTGGCTCCACTCGTTAATCCAACATTGTGTCGTAGTGATGCTGTGTCTTGCGTGGCCCATCGCTCGTAGTCTCGTCGTGTTCTTCCTACTATAGGTGCTCTTCTTAATAGTCACGCTCGCTGTGTGCCGTGCTGGTACAGCTCGCTCGGATCGTCTGGGCGAGCGGGATGATTTGACAAATGAGTAGAACGGTCAATTTGAAATAAGAATATTGTTCGTTAACCTAGGCTATAGCTCTGGAGATATTTACACCACTAGCAAGGATTATAGTGATCATGCAACCAAAATTGGTGCAACAGTGAGACTGGGAGAGAGGGTACGACAAGAATTTATGCGGCCATAGTCCTGCAAGGCTGTGAGAGGAGGGCCCAAAAAAGGGGATGCTGGCCACGAGTGCGGCCGCTCGGCTCTCGCCGTGCACACAACGACCAAAGTGGGCACGTAGAGTTGAACAGGAGCTCGAACTGGTAAAATGAAGGCTCCCGACTTCCAACGCGCTCTCGCCTCTGCTAAAACTGCAGGCCTAAGTCACTGAGTTACTAGTAGTAATCCTAATCACACGTCTGAGGCCACCCCATTCTTGCTCAACTGCTGACCTACATCTCACTAGTTGGAAATGGCCTCTGACGATCAAACATTAGTGCACAATTGTAGCGAGTGTAAGACAAGCAAGACTAAAATGCATAACATGATTACAAGCCTCCAATAATATATACATAGTAAGATTTGGTGTTGAGACTACTCCCTCAATAAAGTGTTGCCCTTATACCTCAATGCGCATGAGTGGGTTGTGGGTCTTTTGAGACAGTGGTACTGGGGCGCTGGCTGAGTACTTGCTGTCAGAGATCGCGCTCCGATTAAAGCGGCAGATGAGCCCTCTCTCTCCGCAGTGTGCAAGACTGCGAACAGATGGAAGAAGTCATAGCGGTTTCTCGATGCGTGTTATTACGATACCCGAGCTTCCACAACGGGTGTACAATTGCCCCATCTACTGGGTTCTTAAACCAGGACGCATCAGAGATAGGGCCAACCGTTGCAGCATAGGCATCCTCCCTGTCACACGATGGGACCAATGCCGAAGGAAACTGTGTTGAAATGGCATTTAATTGGTGATCCATGCCGCTAACCGAACAACCATCCCGACACCACGTAGCCCTCCAAAACCACACACTATGTACCACGACAACCAGTTCTCTAGCCGCTATGTGATGATAGTGCTTCGTGTGTGATGCTACAGTTATCCAACAGACTCGGGACTGTTGTAGCGATGGTGTTGGAGGACAGTGGCCCTCGGGTAAACGCGACGGATATATCCATGAAAAGCGGCTTTTGCACTGGTCTTGCAAGATTGTGAAGAAAACCAGTGTGTTCTTGTCTGTCTATCTACGCGTATATTGTACTTCCTTGTCGTCCATTTCACAAGTGAGACACCGGACTCAACAATAACGATCTAGCGACATGTATTTATGCCACAGCTCGTCATGAATTCTAGAGTGACACAGATACCTCACTAATTTGTCCTGTTTAATCTCAGTAGTATGTCGGTATTTCTTAACTGTTACGGCGCCAGAATTACTGGAAGTATGTCAGTGGTGTATTAATGGTGGAGAAATCGATATTATCAGAGACGTATTCGATTTCATTGTCATGTTACAGTAACTACGTTGAGACAAGATTGAGATAGACCACGCCCTTCCCGCCACCCCCTCCAGCCCCTCACCTTCTTTCCCTCTCCCCTTCCGCACACCGCCCCGCCACCTCGCACCCCCACTTCGACCCCCTTTTAAACAGGCAATTAAGCGTTGCGTAGATTAGTAATTGTTGACACCTTAACGATTGTGTGTCATTACATGACTTCTTTTTGTGAACGGTGGTTACACTTGATTACTCAAATAGAGCTAAATTGTCGCGCCATGTAATTTGCTCTGACGAGGTTATTTACCCTGACATATTCTAGTGTGTCATTTACAGATCAAATATCTGATACGCGAACTAAAGATCTGTGAGTGGATGAAGGTGATTACGACGCATTAGGGAATAGCATAGATTACACTACATCTGCGGTGTTATACTAATCGGAAGCTCGAACTTTACTGAGAAGCGAGGAAGTGGATAGATTCCCGCTTGTAGACGAGACACACCTCCCTTGCAACTCGATGGCGATCTAGCATATTGGATGCACGGACTCGGACCAACCACCTACGTGATCTTTGTGCTCTTTTATTTAATCTCTCTGTGCGCGTCAGATGCCGGAAGATTCAAGATTTAAAATCAACGATGGCCGAAGCACTGGCGATCATTGGATACTCGTACCAGGTCAGCATTTTTACTTTATAGTATGGCGCATATTGCTTGCATAGGGGAGGTGTTTTATCTCAATTTATTTTGTCAATGGTGAGCTCACCCGTCTTCGTGATTCGTTATAACATAGTAATTGCCTATTCGCTATTAATATTGTAGTTTCTGGTCAGCCGGAGTTTTTACAATCATAACTTCGCCCTGGATCTTGCTAGTTAACGTTCCAACCTCTTCCTCCTCAATTAGCCGCACAATCCCAAAACCCATAGGACAAAAGAGCCTACTTCTGTCCAGGTCCTGGCATGATTTGTGTTACACTGTAAGATACTCTGTAAAATGTCTGAACATTGCTTTCCAAAAATAAAACGGCTGACAATTCTGATATAAATTTTGTAAAGGACTCGTGTTTGTGCCAAATTATTTCTGGAAAAAAAACAGCGTGGGCCAGCTCCAACGCTGAATTGTTGCAGTGTCATTTGAAACTGGACTGATAAAAATACACGTTTCTAAATCACACCGGTTTGATCGACCTACAGGACCACTGTACGAATGATCCACCGTTGTTGTTGGTTACGTGTGACAAGGTTAAAACAAGACTGCTGTGTTGTGTGTGTGTGTGTGTGTGTGTGTTGTGTGTACCTCCGGTTGTCCCAGGTAGGACGCAGGGACGGGGCCGTGTTCTCTGTGGAGAAAGTAGGACCATGAGAGCCAGGACGTACGACGCGCAGACCTCCCTCCCTCCGCTCGGTCCACGTGACAGATCTGAAGACAGACAGACGGGAGCACACCATTTGTTCAAAACACTGAAAGTGGGCCTGGACACAAAAGGACAATTCTGTATTTGGAAGTTGAAATCACAACCGACACACAATCCAATAGTGAAGGTTAGTTCGACCATTTGATTCAATGGTAGAATTATTGAAAATGTGACGTTAATATCACCCCTCAGTGATGTTGTTACAGGCCAAATGTCTGGAGGAACTCAGTCCTCACCTTAGAAGAGAACAGCTAGGGCAGGGATGGGCAACTGGTGGCACGTACCCCCTTTTTTGTAGGCCCCACGGATCAACTCAAAGTCTTCTCTACGCCCCATGGCAAAAATGTGGCCCAGAATTGCAGGGGAAATTAATTTTCAAAAAACTGGCACACTTATTTCTCTCCGCTGTCAAGAAAGCCGAGAAAACAAACACGGGGCTTCGACTGCATGTGTGGAGACGGCGAGACCACGCAGGCCCCTGCGGACCCTTCATGATAAGTTTAGGATGTAAGTGGCCCCCACCCACAATCAAAGTTCCCCATGTCTAGAGGAACCACTGCTAGGCAACTGGGTGATTGGTTTTAGTAAACCAAGGTGTGAGAAAACCACTGTAGGCTAACTGGTGATCTGGTAGTAAACAGGGTGTAGACGAAAACACTGCTAGCTAACTTGGTGATCTGGTAGTAAACCAGGTGTGAGGAAAACACTGCCTAGGCTAACTGGTGATCTGGTAGTAAACCAGGTTGTGGAGAAAACCACTGCTAGGCCTAACTGGTTGATCTGAGTAGTAAAACCACGTGTGAGGAAAACACTCTAGGCTAACTGGTGATCTGGTAGGTAACCAGGTTGTGAGGAAACACTGCTAGGCTAACTGGTGATCTGGTAGTAAACCAGTGTGAGGAAACCAACTGCTAAGAGACATAACTTTGGTGATCTAGGTTAGAAAACAGGTGTGAGGAACACTGCTTAGGGCTAACTGGTGATCTGGTAGTAAACCAGGTGTGAGAGACATGCTAGGCTTAACTGGTGATCTGGTAGTTAACAACAGGTGTGAGGAAACACCTGCTAGGGCGTAACTGGTGATTCTTGTATAGTAAACCAGCGTGTGGAGAAAACACTGCTAGGCGAACTGGTGATCTGGTAGTAACCAGGTGTGAGGAAACACTGCTAGGCTAACTGCGTGATCTGGTAGTAAACCAGGTGTGAGAACACTGCATAGTGGCTAACTGTGATCTTGGTAGTAACCAGGTGTGTGGGAAACCTGATAGGGCTAACTTGGTGATCCTGGCTAGTAAACCAGGTGTGAGGAAACACTGCTAGGGCTAACTGGTGATCTGGTAGTAAACCAGGTGTGAGGAAAAACACTGCAGGCTAAAACTAGGCTGATCTGGTAGTAACCTAGGTTGGTTGAGGAAACACTTGCTAGGCTAACTGTGTTGATCTGGTAAGTAAACAGGTGTGAGGAAACACTGCTAGGCTAACTGGTGATGCTGGTAGCTAAACCCAGGTGTGCAGGGAAACACTGCTAGGGCTAACTGGTGATTCTTGGGTAGTAAAACCAGGTGTGAGGAAACACTGCTAGGCTTAACTGGTGATTCTGGTAGTAAACCAGGTGTGAGAAAACACTTGCTAGGCTAAACTGGTTGATCTTGGTTAGATAAACCAGGTGTGAGGGGCAATGAAGAAACTCACCCGGGCCAGTGTCTGAAGCCCAGGGACCAGTGGCAGGCAGGAGAGGCTCCTGATTGGCACAGCTCACAACAGGAAGGGGTGGTCAGGTCAAGCGCGTTTGTCAATTTCCTGCGCTCAACGCTTACACACCAGACCACTTGGACAACACAACAACAACAACAACAACTCAGACAGGGTTCTTCCTAAAAAAACTTACAGCATCCCATTCAGCCACATCAATCAAAAGGGAGATGTGGTTTATATTCGGGAAGATTCAGTGTTAAAAATACAACCTCGACAGGGTCTCTTCCTGCAAAAACTACAGATCCATCGAGGCCACATCAATCACAGGGGAGATGTGAGTTATATTCAGGGAACGATTAGTGTTTAAAACCAAATACACGATAGAACACATATGAAAGAACGTGATGATCCGACTGGAAACAACAATGAACACTTATCTTGCCCTCCTAGCTCTTAAGCCACCAGCTGTCAGAGCAGCTCACAGATTACTCGTACATAGCCATCTATAATCTTAGCCCAAACAACTACCCTCTTCCCCTACTGATTTATTTACCATCCTTTTGCACCCCATTATTCTATCTTTTTGCAACATTCTTCCACTTGCAATTACCATTCAGATGTTTAAACTTGGCTATATTGTATTTATTCACCCACCTTGCCTTTTTTTGCCCTTTACCTCCCTTTTCTCACCTCCCATTTCTTCACATTGTATATAGACTTATTATTTCTACTGTATTATTGACTGTATGTTGTTTTACTCACATTATGCCGTTACACTCTTGTGTTGTTTGGTATGTGTCGGAAAACTGCTTTTTTGCTTTATCTCTTGGGCAGGTCGCCATTTGTAAATGAGAATTGTCTCTCAACTTGCCTACCTGGTTTCTTTCACTTAAAGGTGAACAAAATAAATAAAGAAATAAATGAAGGACTGACTGTTCTTTGTCTTTACAGATGGACCACCGTGGGTGCATGGAAGGTCTGCCTCCAGGTCACAGTAGAAACTGGAACAAACACCACCACTCCATCATCAACATTATCTCCAAGGGTGGTGATCACTCCACGTAAACCGACGGCATCGCTAACGCTAACAGTATCATTCGGTTATTAGTGGTGGTTTCTTACAGTTAGCATGTCTATGAGGGGGGGGGGGAGTCGTCCATTACTTCACGGCGTTAACTGACAGCACTCTTCTGTACCTGGCAACAGAACGTCTGGCTGATGCATCTGTGAACATAAAAAATATATATTTTAAAAAAAACGTAATATTGATAGGATTACACCAAAGCGCAATATTCTGTGAACACAGGGACCATTTCAAACCCTAATAAAAATGCATAGATTACGGATATTATCGAGCTTCAGGGAAAAACAATGACCATACAGCAAACGAAAATAAACGAACATTCAACTATTTAGTCTTAGGACAGACACACACATCGCATCAGCCGCAGGGTCTCACATGAGGTGGGAACTGGATGTCAATGGTTGACGTCAGAATCCTTTGAAACCAACTTGGTGCAGGGAAGACCCACTAGAGCCTGAGTTTCACCTTGGGGCGAAGACGAGAAAAGCCAATAGAGAAAACACAAACAAAAAACAAACCTGAAACACTATTCATCCTTAATGATATTCTCATGCTTTCAACTTGTAAAACATGACTAGGCTAGCGGGTATGCCATTAGGGCAGGCAAAGTCTGACTAGGCTTAGCGGTGCCATTAGCAGGCAAGTCTACTGGCTTAGCGGTGCCATTAGCAGGCAAGTCTGACTAGGCTTAGCTGTTACCATTAGGCAGGCAAGTCTGACTAAGGCTTAGATTGTACCACAGCCTTCCTGTCACACAAACCAAAGGAAGCTTGGCCTTTGTGTCGACGTGGATCTTTCCACTGCGAAAAGTAAAGAACCATAGGGATGGAACCACTGGTCTAGTTACCCACCTCTAGTCTAGTGTCCCATTCTCTCACCCAGGCAGGAACCACTGGTCTAGTCTACACCTCTGGATCTGGTGTCATTTCTCTCACCAGGCAGGAACCACTGGCTCTAGTCTAGTGTCCATTCTCTCACCAGGCAGGAACCACTGGGTCTACGGTCTACCCCATCTAGTCTAATGTCCATTCTCTCACCAGGCAGGAACCACTGGTCTCGTCGTACACCTTAGTATAGTGGCCATTCTCTCACCAGGCAGGAACCACTGGTCTAGTCTAGTGTCCATTCCTCACCAGGGCAGGAACCACTGGTCTAGTCTAGTGTACATTCTCTCACCAGGCAGGAAACCACTGCGTCTAGTCTAGTGTCCATTCTCTCACCAGGCAGGAACCACTTGTCTAGTCTACACCTCATAGTCTAGTGTCCATTCTTCTCACCAGGCAGGAATCACTGGTCTAGTCGGAGTGTCCCATTTTCTCTCACAGGCAGGGACCACTGTCTAGTCTAGTGTCCATTCTCTCACCAGGAAGGACACCACTGGTCTAGTCTGTGATCCCTTTCTCTCCACCAGGAGGAACCACTGGTCTAGTCTACAACCTCTAGCTAGTGGTCCATTCTCTCACCAGGCAGGAACCACTGGTCTAGTCTACACCTCATAGTCTAGTGCTCCTTCTCTCACCAGCAGGACGGCTGTAAGGACTTCCTGGCGATGTTGGAGACGATTCTGTGTCTTTACTTCTACATCCTGGTCACTCATCCCTCTCTCTCTGACCACGCCCTCCAGGGCCATGCCACTGCGCACCTGCTCGCCTTGGGGGCGCAATCTTCCGTCAGCATCTCCTCCTCAACAACGCTCCTACAGAGGGCAGTCACAGAGCACACACAGTACAAGAACACACAGGAGACACGTTACTCACACAAGGTCATTAGTAAAAACAGTACTTGCATCTTACTTGGTTGTTAGTTGAATGATAGAACAACAGTATAGGTTGTTACTCACCTTGGCTCTATCTTTGTGCACTTGTCTTTGATGTGTCTGTGAGCTTCAGAACAGAGCTCCAGCAGGACCTTCACACAGAGAGCAGGTGTAGACAGCACTGGGTTACGTGGGACCTCTTGAAGAGCGAGAATGAGAAGAGGCTTGAGTCATGCTTTATGGTCAGCGTCGAGGAGAGAGAGACGAGAGAGAGAGAGAGAGAGAAGCGCAACTGGGGTTACTTTGGAACTCAGAGAGACGAGAGAGCACTGGGGTTTACTGTGGGACTCTCAGATGAAGGGAGAGAGGCACAGCACTAGGTTTACTGTGGGACGCTCAGAGAGAGAGCAGAGAGCACCGGGGTTACTGATGGGACCTCAGAGAGAAGAGAGAGAGAACGAGCACTTGGGGTTATGTGGGACCTCAGAGAGAGAGACGCACCTGGTGGTTACTGTGGGACATCATGAGAGAGAGAGCACTGGGGGTTACTTGTGGGACCTCGAGAGAGAGAGAGCACTGGGTTACTTGTGGGACCTCAGAGAGAGAGAGAGAGAGAGACACTGGGGTTTACTGTGGACCCTCTGAGAGAGGGCAGTCAGTGGCAGAGTGGCCATGAGTTACACAAGTAAGTTTCAAATCCCCATGATTAGTTGAATCAAGTTGTAATGTGAGGTGAAGCAGAACAAAAATTGTCATGTTGGAACCAGTGAGCACTTTCTCTCATAAGTACCATAGAAGTACGCCAGCCAGCGTTTTTACAGGCTGATTCAAGCGGGGAGCAATTCTAGAAAACATAATTCCACTTTGAACTTATGGGGTATTCGATGTTGGCCAGTGACAAAACTCCAATTCATCAAATTTAACAGTTCACGGCTGTAAAACAAAAAAAATTGAGGAACAAATCAAGAGGTGTGAATACACCATCACTAACCCTGGATATGCTAGAGATTGCTATCACAGCTAACCTTTTTAGGTAAATATTTATGCTGTTTGCGTTCACATTTTGTTCGGCATCTTATAATCGTGACAGAAATTGAACTGACATAGCAGCTAGCTAATTACTAACCTAGGTATGCTAACAAGGTTAGCGAGAATTCCTCAAAACAAAACGTACATTGTGGTAGCTACTTCCTGTTCCCTCATGCTAGCCTACACAGCTAAAATATCACCTTCAGAAAGGTAAAGATTTAGATATTCGGTCAGGCATAAGACCATCTACAGACCATTTTTCCCCCTCTCTTGACTGCACTTTTCAGCTCATCTCTAAATTAACAGGATGATGTGAAACGCAGCACAAGTTTAAAATGTCAAACCGTGTTGTTTCTGTTGGCATGTATTAGTCCTACGCCCTGTCGCCCCCTACCATACGCCACTTCCCCCCTACCTCACGCCACTGTCGCCCCTACCTACGCCATGTCGCCCCTACCTTACGCCACTGACGCCCCCTACCTACGCCACTGACGCCCCTACCTACGCCACTGTCGCCCGCCTACCTACGCACTAAACGCCCCCTCTACCTACGCCCCCTAGTCGCCCCTACCTTCGCCACTGCTCCGCCCCCTACCCTACTGCCACTGGCGCCCCCCTACCTACGCCACTAACGCTCCCCTCCACGCCCCTGTCGCCCCCTACGCCACTAACGCCCCCTACCTACGCCACTGTCGCCCCCTACCTACGCCACTGTCGCCCCCTACCTACGCCGCCTCTGTCGCCCCCTACCTACGCCACTGACGCCCCTTACCTACGCCACTGTCGCCCCCTACCTACGCCACTAAACGCCCCCTACTACGCCCCCTGTCGCCCCCTACTCCCCGCCACTGTCGCCCCCTACCTACGCCACTGCTCAGCCCCCTACTAACAGCACATAACGCCCCCTACTACGCCGTCCTGTCGCCCCCTAACGCCACTAACGTCCCCCAATCCTACGTCCCGAACTGATTCGCCCGCACTACCTAACGCCACTGTCGCCCCCCTACCTACGCAGCTGTCGCCCCCTACCTTAGCCACTAACTCTTTAATCTGCCCGTTGGCGATCCGCCAAGCAAGGCATTTGATTGCGTTTGACGTGTAGTTTACGATGCATCAACAGGATTTTACCGGGTTATCCCAGGTTTTCACATTTTAGGGAAGGCTTACCTCAATGGAACCCAACATCCTGCTTGTAATATTATTCAATAATAATAAAATAAATCGTGTCGGGTTGTTTCTATTACAGAATATTGTCACTGCCCTTTAAGAGCCTGTTCCGCTAAACCAAGACTTAGAAACTCCTGTTGTTATGCATTAAATATATATAGAAAGGAAGCAGATCCAGCTTCTGTTTCCTGTTTGAGGTGTTGTTAATAACCTACTGATTCCCATGATCTCTAAGACCTCATGCAACAGCAAAGAATGTCAGATGAAAGCCTATTTCCCAGAGTTCGGTTGTTTTTCAATCTTAAGCCGTAATTAGGCTTCAATTTTTCCCACCCGGTTTAGAATCAACGACTGCTATTACTTATATTTCATTTTAGTGTTGTTTTACATGTTCCAACAGGAAGTTTAAAATAATATTTGTAATTATAAACTTGCACCTGTTGTCCACCCATAATGCACACACGCTACTCACTCTATACCCTGCATTTATCTAATGATCTCCTTACTTGGTATTACATAACCAATATTATTTATATCATAATAATAATAAGTAAAATGTCGTTATCATTTAGTGGTTTAGTATTAGACAGTCTTTCGTATAACCACCGTGGAGTTGTAGGCCTAAGAGCACATCCCTGTTTAGTCCTTATCCTGGTAACTACTCATTAGAAACTATATTCAATATACTGGCTACTCGTATCAATCAATATTCATTTATCCCATCACACGAGGACTAATCGCGCTCTGGAAATTGCAATCAGATCTTTTAGTTTTAAAATTACAATAAAAGGGAGCTTTGAATAATTAGCACTAAACAATAAAGAGACTGCAATGCAACAAATCATTGGCAACTGTTTTTAGATTCTGCCTGTAATAAAAGGCTATCATAATTATGTATATATTTAAAAAAATGATCTCCAATGTCTTCCACACACTGACTGTCCCCTTTCCCTTCTGAGCCAAACCAGTACGCGGTTTGAGGTTATCTTTCATGCCCCTCCGCAGCCATGCTATGCTTTCACGGTTACCGTTGTATCAGAGTTTGTTATAACCAAATGTAATTTGATGTCTGAATTATGATAGAGCTATAGGAAGTCAGGCCCTATTAGGTCAATAACATACCGATTGAGAAAGAGGGATAACCTAGTCAATTTGTCCAACTGAACGGTATTCAACGGAAATGGTGTCTTCCCCATTTTAACCCTCTGAATCAGGAGCGTGCGGAGGGCTGGGGGGGGCTGGCCATAAGCGACATCCCACGTTCTTCGTGCCGAGGAAAACATGGGTTAACGCCTCGTTAAGGGGCAGAACGACAGGATGTTGACCTTGTTAGCCGCGAGAATTTGCTTACATGTTCATGTAAAGAGGAAGGCGTTTGAGGGAATAGGGAATCTGTTTCGCTAAAACAAATTCACGGATTTCGGCAGAACGAACTTTTCAGTCAGAAAACAGACAGAAACTAAAATGGCTGAAATGTGTTGCGCTTAGGCTAAACGGACCAGACGCAATAAAACACTCGCTGTGCTAGTGAGTGACTATTTTCATCAGGCTCTTTGTTGAGTAGCGATTTTTCGTCCGGTTCTTTTATATTTAATTAACAACTCGTGTCGCTTAAAGCATCTCAACAGCTTCTGTACATACTGTAGATTGATTTGATCCATTTCATCTATAGGGCGAGAAATAAGTTTTTTAAACATTTTCGAACTTTCGGTTGATCAACCAGAAAAACATTTCTTTTTTTTGTCGGGACGCCCCTTTAGTACCCTCAAATATGAATCACTGTTAAGCGAGACAAAATTTTTCGCAGCTGCCTTTTAGGGCGGTGGTTAGTGTGGGAACAGGGTTTTGTGGCTGTCTACTGAAGCAAACATTAAACTAACGATTGACCCAACAACAAGCGGTTGTGGAAAACACAACCCCCCCTCCTTAGCGGAGGAGACAAGCTACACCAGACTTTTCTGGACAAGTAGCGAAACTATTGAAATGTTGTATTAAAAAGGAGAGTTTGTTTAAAAAGTAGCTGCCGAAAGTAAGGTCTGTTACTTTACAGCAGACGGTTTAGGGAAACAACAGCTGAAAGCGACGGGACGTTGAGTACGCTCCTCCTCTCCGGCATGGATGGCTCACCTTTTCAGACGAAGATCATTCTCTCCTCTGCAATTTTGTGCCCTCCGCCCTGCCTTGTTTCCAGTCCCAGCATCTCTTGGCGCTGACAGAGTGACTCATCCACGACCGCCCATGGTCCTCCTCACCGCTAGAACCCCGCCTCCAGTTTATATGGTTCACTACGATTTCTGCCACCTGGGAGGCACACAAACTACGTCTACCCCAATAGAGTCCTCCTTTCCGTGGAGACCAAAAAACTACATTACTCAAAGTCCTCCTCCTCTCCCCATGTGCAGACAAACTCGTTACCATAGTCCCCTCCTTCCCCCATGGCAGACAAAAAACGCGTTACCTAAGAGTCCCTTCACACACTTTTCCGACTCCCCCGCTGTGTCGAGACCATTACATCTGTGAGGATCATGGGGTAAATCTGTGACTGACTGATTCTACAAATAATTATTGAGTAGTTTAATTATGAATGCAAGAGGTGATGCGTCTTCAACTCCACCTTTGGAATGGGAATTCGCCCATGGGGCTACTGAACGATAAGCGACAGGAGGAACTTTCGTTTGGGTGTTGGTGGGCTGTGCAGGTGTGTTCGTCTGCGGTTTCTCTCCTGCCATTAATTTGCTCCCTGTCCTATCCTTCAGATCCTTCTTGACCTGACATTATCTTCCTACTACATTCATCTGACTACATTATCTGGACTCCATAGCTGACTACATTAATCTTCCTGACTACATTAATCTGCTAACTCTTATCTTTCCTGACTACATTATCCAGATTCGGGCGTTCTCGACACCCCTTAAACTTGCCATGGAGGGTGTTGGTTTTTATATCTTTAACCTGAGGTGAAGGTGTAGTTGGTCAACGTGTCTCTGCTTCTGCTCCCATGTACCTCTCCGCTGAGAAAGTTCTCCGGCCAGCCTGGGAAGGGATGCTTTTTCCTTTCCAGTTCTCCTCCCGCCCCTTCGGCTGCTGGCTCTCTGGGGTATCTGCAAATCAGTGTTGCATAGGCAATCTTTAGCGTCGACCGTTTTTCCTATGAGAAGAAATGATAACCTATTCGATCTTCTTAGCGTTGGTACCTGGCTCTCTGAAAAAGTCCTCCCTCTGTGACGGGCTGTATTCTCCATCGACGGCCCTCCGTGTTGGGGAAAATCCTCCCTGCAGAGGAGCTGCTTCTGGGGCTTCCATCGCTCCCTTCTTGGATGCTGCGGTGGTTGAGCCTCCGTGAGCCTTCCCCTCTTGGGCTTGGGGTGTATCCTCTCCCCTGCATCAAATCTCCTC
>NW_019947204.1:0-21605 GCF_002910315.2 Salvelinus sp. IW2-2015 | reverse complement strand
TGGGCCGTCTGTTTTGGCAGGGTGTAGAAAGAGCAGAGCAGGGTAATGAATGCGTTTGGGGAGATCTTGGTCTTTGTGAACAGAACAGAACAGCACTAAGCCCTGACCAAAATGACCTGATTTACAATTTACAATTGCACGCACACACACGCGCACATGCACACTACATGCAAACACACACATGCACACACACAGCTGCTTTCAGAATCGGTCTGGGTGGGTGGGGGAAGGAAGGAACACTGGAACGTTCAGCAGAGGAATGTCAAGCCAGAACAGACCATTTAGATGTCAAGCCAGCCAGAACAGAACATTTAGAATGTCAAGCCAGAACAGAACATTTAGAATGTCAAGCCAGAACAGAACATTTAGAATGTCAAGCCAGAACAGAACATAGAGAGAGCGAGGAAGGGGAGGATGAGGAGAGGTTAAGGAGATCAAGAAAAAGACAATGATATAGATTGTAAGCCTCATTGCCAAACTGAAGGATATAATATTGATGTGTACAGTCTGGCAGCAAGACGTGACAGAGGAGAGGCCCTGGTTTGGCTGTGACAGTACATACCCAATTTATTCTAAAGACCACCAAAGCCCCAACAGGTAACATATTTAGACAGAACCTTCCTTTAAATATGTGCCATGTTTGCCACCAAGCAGTGCACACTATTAGAAAAAAGGTGCTATCTAGAACCTTAAAGGGTTTCTTCAGCTGTCCCCATAGGAGCACCCTTTAAAGAACCACTTTTGGTTGCAAGTGAACCCTTTTGGTTCCGGGTAAAAACCCTTTTGGATTCCATGTAGAACCCGTTCTACAGAACTGTCTGACTTCCGGCGCCGACAGAGATTGCCGCCTCGCTTCGTGTTCTTAGGAAACTATGCAGTATTTTGTTTTTTTATGTGTTATTTATTACATTGGTACCCCAGGTAATCTTAGGTTTTATTGCATACAGTCGGGAAGAACTACTGGATATAAGAGCAACGTCAACTCACCAACATTACAACCAGGAATACGACTTTCCCGAAGCGGATCCTCTGTTTGGTCCACCACCCAGGGCAATGGATCGGATCCCAGCCGGCGAACCAAAACAACGTCGCRGTAAAAGGGGCAGACGAAGCGGTCTTCTGGTCAGGCTCCGGAGACGGGCACATCGCGCACCGCTCCCGAGCATACTACTCGCCAATGTCCAGTCTCTTGACAACAAGGTAGACGAAATCCGAGTAAGGGTAGCATTCCAGAGAGACATCCGAGACTGTAATGTTCTTTGTTTCACGGAAACATGGCTCACTCGAGACACGCTATCTGAGTCGGTACAGCCACCTGGTTTCTTCACGCATCGCGCCGACAGAAACAAGCATCTTTCTGGTAAGAAGAGGGGCGGGGGGTATGCCTTATGATTAACGAGACGTGGTGTGATCATAACAACATACAGGAACTCAAGTCCTTCTGTTCACCTGACTTGGAATTCCTCACAATCAAATGCCGACRGCATTATCTACCAAGAGAATTCTCTTTGATTATAATCACAGTCGTGTATATTCCCCCCCAAGCAGACACATCGACGGCCCTGAACAAACTTTATTTGACTCTATGTAAACTGGAAACCACATATCCTGAGGCTGCATTCATTGTAGCTGGGGATTTTAACAAGGCTAATCTGAAAACAAGACTCCCTAAATTCTATCAGCATATCGATTGTGCTACCAGGGCTGGTAAAACCCTAGATCATTGTTATTCTAACTTCCATGACACATACAGTGGGGAGAACAAGTATTTGATACACTGCCGATTTTGCAGGTTTTCCTACTTACAAAGCATGTAGAGGTCTGTAATTTTTATCATAGGTACACTTCAACTGTGAGAGACGGAATCTAAAACAAAAATCCAGAAAATCACATTGTATTGATTTTTAAGTAATTAATTTGCATTTTATTGCATGACATAAGTATTTGATCACCTACCAACCAGTTAAGAATTCCGGCTCTCACAGACCTGTTAGTTTTTCTTTAAGAAGCCTCCTGTTCTCCACTATTTACCTGTATTAACTGCACCTGTTTGAACTCGTACCTGTATAAAAAACACCTGTCCACACACTCAATCAAACAGACTCCAACCTCTCCACAATGGCCAAGACCAGAGAGCTGTATAAGGACATCAGGGATAAAATGTAGACATGCAACAGGCTGGGATGGGCTACGGACAATAGGAGCAAGCAGCTTGTGAGAAGGCAACAACTGTTGGCGCAATTATTAGAAAATGGAAGAAGTTCAAGATGCACGTCAACACCCTCGGTCTGGGGCTCCATGCAAGATCTCACCTCGTGGGGCATCAGATGATCATGAGAAGGTTGATTATCAGCCGCAGAACTACACGCAGGACCTGGTCAGACCTGAAGAGAGGCTGACCACAGTCTCAAAGAAAACCATTAGAACCACACTACACCGTCATGGATTAAAATCCTGCAGCGCACGCAAGTCCACCTGCTCAAGCCAGCGCGATGTCCCAGGCCGTCTGAAGTTTGCAATACCATCTGGATGATCCAGAGGAGGAATGGGAGCAGGTCATGTGGTCTGATGAGACAAAAAAGAGCTTTTGTCTAAACTCCACTCGCCGTGTTTGGAGGAAGAAGAAGGATGAGTACAACCCAAGAACACCATCCCACAACCGTGAAGCATGGAGGTGGAAACATAACTTCTTTGGGATGCTTTCTGCACAAGGGTACAGGATGACTTGCACCGTATTGAGGGAGATTGGATGGGGCCATGTATCGCGAGATCTTGGCCAACATACCTCCCTCCCTCAGTAAGAGCATTGAAGATGGTCGTGGCTGGGTCTTCCAGCATGAAACGAACCCGAAACACACAGCCAGGGCAACTAAGGAGTGGCGCGCGTTAAGAAGCATCTCAAGGTCTGGAATGGCCTAGCCAGTCTTCCAGACCTGAACCCAATAGAAAATCTTTGGAGGAGCTGAAAGTCCGTATAGCCCCGCGACAGCCCCGAAACCTGAAGGATCGGGAGAAGATCTGTATGGAGGAGTGGGCCAAATCCCTGCTGCAGTGGTGTGCAAACCTGGTCAAGAAACTACAGGAACGTATGATCTCTGTAATTGCAAAACAAAGGTTTCTGTACCAAATATTAAGATCTGCTTTTCTGATGTATCAAATACTTATGTCATGCAATAAAATGCAAATTAATTACTTAAAAATCATACAATGTGATTTTCTGGATTTTTGTTTTAGATTCCGTCTCTCATAGTTGAAGTGTACCCATGATAGAAATTACAGACCTCTACATGCTTTGTAAGTAGGAAAACCTGCAAAATCGGCAGTGTATCAAATACTTGTTCTCCCCACTGTATAAGGCCCTCCCCCGCCCTCCTTTTGGAAAAGCTGACCACGACTCCATTTTGTTGCTTCCAGCCTAGAAACAGAGACTAAAACAGGAAGCTCCCGCGCTCAGGTCCGTTCAACGCTGGTCCGACCAATTGGATTCCACGCTTCAAGATTGCTTCGATCACGTGGATTGGGATATGTTCCGCACTGCGTCAAACAACAACATTGACGAATACGCTGATTCGGTGAGCAAGTTTATTAGCAAGTGCATCGGCGATGTCGTACCCACAGCAACGATTAAAACATTCCCAAACCAGAAACCGTGGTGATGGCAGCATTCGCGCGAAACTGAAAGCGCGAACCACTGCTTTTAACCAGGGCAAGGTGACTGGAAACATGACCGAATACAAACAGTGTAGCTATTCCCTCCGCAAGGCAATCAAACAAGCTAAGCGTCAGTATAGAGACAAAGTAGAGTCGCAATTCAACGGCTCAGACACAAGAGGTACATGTGGCAGGGTCTACAGTCAATCACGGATTACAAAAAGAAAACCAGCCCCATCGCGGACCAGGATGTCTTGCTCCCAGACAGCAGCTCTACCAGCTCTGCTAGGGTAAGTAAAATGTTGATTGTTCTCTCATTTGTGTCGAAGTAGCTAGAGAGCTAGCCAACTTTAGCCAGTTGGCATGGTTGCTTGACTGCTGAATACTTGGATCAACCCTACTCCTCGGCCAGTGCATCCAAAATGTGCGCTTTGAATGCCACGATAACGAAACACTCTGAATTTACGAACAACATTCTGGCAATGCTCTGAATTTACAAACGCCCAGAGCGCACTCTGACACTCTAGAGCAGTGGTATTCAAACTTTTTCAAACTTTTTCACTGCCCCATTTTTTTCTGCCAGAATTTCTGAGGACCTGATTTTTCCCCCCCACTAATTTCTTGCGACCCCACCCTAACCAAAATCTAATGACACAGCCTTAAAATCTGTAAATGTACATTTTTATATAAACAAATAATCTAAATTTCATTGCGTTTTCATCTCTTATCAAAATGAAAAGAAAACAATAAATACATTTACTCAATAAAATTGCATATTTCAAATGATCTTTCTCAAAAACGTTGTATATTGTCCCATACAATAATCTGTACTATTTTTTTCTACCCCCCCCCCTAATTTAAAAACAACAACATTTTGAGACCCCACTAGCAGTTGCGACCCCGACTTTGAATACCACTGCTCTGGAGTGAATTTAGGAACACACCCTAGCTCTCCTCACGTGAGGAGCCATGGTCTCAGCCCATCAGCTTTTGCCCACTTGGCCCACACTCTTTGCATGAGCTGATCATGCACACTCTGATTGGATGAAAACATCTACCTGATCCTGCACTGGCTAGCCAGGCCTGATGCATGCTCTTGTATCCCTAGAAATAAGACCTTGTCGCGCTGGCGGTTGCCTACAGTGCAGATCAGAGGTGGATGTATGGCAGTATGCGCAGCGAGTGCGTGGGTAAAAGTGAGTAGTGTTTATTGTTGTTTTGGCTGGGATTTGCCTTTGTTTATTATTTGTTAGTAATTATTATTCCCTGTGTGGTTACTACTGGGTTATGTATGTTACATTACATTTAACATGTTTGTTTATTTCATACAGTCCTTCGTTTTATTCATCGCTATCACTGTTGTACTATTGCTTTCAATAATCTATTTCATTCCTTTGCACAATTGCACTGTTTATATCCATGTTATTACATGTAGGTATTCTGCTGTATTTACTGCATCCATTTATAATCATTATCTCTCATTCTCTGTACCTTTCAGACCAGTTCCATGATCATTACTGCTGTTTGACAATAAAGTTCCCTGTGTGTGTTAACTCTCTGTGATGTTCCCTTATTCTGCGAGGCGGGTTGGTGGGAGCACTGTCTGTGAGACTATGAGGGATGGGTAAGAACTCTGTTTAAGGCGAGCATGTGGATGATTTCATCCATGTACAGCGTATCCTGGAGCACAAATGGAGCCATGCGTGACTGACTACATAGATTGCTGTACTGTTGCAGGCTACTATACATTTAATCTGTATACAATTGTCAACTAGAATAATGCATTCACCGCAAGTTTAGGCTACATTAAAGCAATTCATATAAATGTATCTAACCCAACTCCCAAATCAATGATAATCCATAATGGAATACCGAATAAATTCTGCAAATAAACTGAACACTAGGAAAATACCTGGCTAAGAAAAATGTGCCAGGTAGAGCAGAATAATAGCCAGCCATGCGAGGCTTCCTCCACGGAGAGTTGGCATCTGTCGGATAGGGAGAATATACGCTCACTGCACACCACGTGACTGGGATTTATAACGTTGGATAGGGGGAGTCGTTTGACACACATCCACAAACCTTAAGAGTACAGTTACCCATATATTATGAATATCGGTCAAGACGTGAATAATCTGATGTGTGGAAAATAACGTTCGTACTAATCAATCGGGGTCCGCTGTCTGTCGCGTGATTTGGGACGGTGGCAGTTTCAGTTTAAGCACCATGACAGAGAGGACAGCTCCTGCGCGTGACGCGTGTAGCCTACTGGCTATTGGCTATTGTAGATGCAGAACAGGCTACTATCGGTCGGTCACACGAACCCCAAAACAGAAGCAACCTCTAAAATTGGATCTGGTCAGTCACAGTGAGAATGTAGCCTAGATTATAGAACAAGTCCAGCTGCATTCATGCAAGTGAATCGAGTCATTCACTCTGGAAATCTGCAAACCAGCTAGAAGCCGCACAGTCACACTATCTAACTAAAAACAGTAATGGATTCAGCTGCAGAATATTGGGTTTAGATTTAAAATGCATGGCCAGTTGGTTCGAGCCTAATCGACAACAGTGCAAGATAACAGACCCTTTCATTGGAAAATCATTTCATCGACATTATTTTGAAAATCCTCTTTATAATATAGGCCTATAATGTCATCTTAAATATAGCCTACACGTTGGAAACCAATCCAAATACAAGACTATATTCGCTCAGCTGCCTGATATACAATGCATGAAGGAGGCACTGTGTGCATAGTTATCACATTCCCATCAAGCCGCAGCGCAGCTCTGAACACAGGCAGGCTATAACGTCACAGATAGTATGTCATAACACAATCCTCTCCATTTGATAGCATACAATTGGCAAAATGGGGAGAAAAATACATCACATAGTTTTCCATAACACGCATCTCATTGAGCTACTGTCTGTAACACAATGAGTCGAACCGCGAACCCCACATCTAGCCAACCACTAGGTCCACGCAGTCAGACAGTGCGTGTATGTCTGTGCGGCGGTGCGCGCGTGTTTCACCTACCTGTCTCCAGGTGGAGAGAGAGACGCGCCTCGGTGATGTAAGGCGTATCGCTCTTGGACCGAACTCTCCGGATCGGCCGACGGTCTATCTCATCCTCCGGTAACGCCGCCATTTAGGTGTCCTCGGTCGGGCAACTTCTGTCCACGGGCAACCGGCGGGACTGAGCGAGACGACACTCGGCGCCGCCAACGCTCATGCACGGGCAGACGGTGTAGGTGGGGCGGTCGATGAGAAACGGAGGTGACGGGAAGAGGGAGAGAGAGAGAGAGAAAGATGGGCGAACCACCTCCAGTGGCACGAGATGAGCAGTGACATTCGATTAGAAGAAGTCCCTTCTCCCTTATGAAAAGATAAAGTGGAATACACACACACTTTCCCTGTCTGCCATAGCAAAGAATAACACATAGTTGCTATTGTGAGAACACATCATCAGTGTAAATCCGTATAATTGGGGATCCTATCCTGAGACTGTCTGGCCCTTTCTCTCAAGTACCAAACCTTACCCTACTACACGATGGGAGTTAGATGTCTAGACTATCGGTCTTCTTCATTATGGCGTATTATGTTGGATTCCATAGCCTTCATGGCAGGGGTTTCTAATAGTTGTCAAGTGATCTGTAAGCAAACACCAATCTACATCCACCACCCCCATGCCATCTGAAAGCTGCTATTCTCCAACTATTTTCTCTCTTTTGAAATCAAGCTCACGCCATCTAGTGGATGGTACAATGATCAGAATTGAACCAGAAGTGTCGCTGATATGCAAACACGAACGAAATCATTGTCATTTACAGCGCGTTTCTCCATTTGTCACCTGATTTGTTCATCTCAAACATTTAAATCGTGTAATCAAATTCCGTCAAGCGAATGAAAAAAACAACTGTGTCAACCAATAGCACTTTCCAATCACAATACACAACACACCACACCTCTTACATATACTGCCTAAACAGGGTAAGGACATGGATAAATTCCAGCCTGGTCTCATAGACTAGACATAACATAGTAAATGAATGACTGAATCAACAACATTTTATTTTCGTGCCCATCCCTTATGGGATTAATTGAAACATAAACAAATATTACAATACTTCACCGTGATAATTCAGTGATAACTCTTCCAGTGATAATTCATTGCGCACAGCATAAAATAATGACAAATAAATCAATACATAATAGTTAATGAGGTTATCCAAGCAATAATAATAACCCTAGAGTAGTAAAAGAAAATACAGATAAATGAAATAGGTGGCTAATGCTCTCCTTCTTGGTCAAATAGCCCTTACACAGCCTAGAGGTGTGTTTGGTCATTGTCCTGTTGAAAAACAAATGATAGTCCCACTAAGCGCCAACCAGATGGGATGGCGTAACGATGCAGAATGCTGTGGTAGCCATGCTGGTTATGTGTGCCTTGAATTCTAAATAAATCACAGACCGTGTCACCAGCAAATCATCCCCACACCATCATACCTCCTCCATGCTTCACGGCGGGAACCACACATGCGGAGATCATCCGTTCACCTACTCTGTGTCTCACAAAGACACGGCGGTTGGAACCAAAAATCTCAAATTTGGACTCTTCAGACCAAAGGACAGATTTCCACCGGTCTAACTCGTGTTTCTTGGCCCAAAAAAGTTATCTTCTTCGTATTGGTGTCCTTTAATAATGATTTCTTTGCAGTAATTCGGCCATGAAGGCCTGATTCACGCAGTCTCCTCTGAACAGTTGATGTTGAGATGTGTCTGTTACTTGAACTCTGTGAAGCATTTATTTGGGCTGCAATCTCAGGCGCTGTTAACTCTAATGAACTTATCCTCTGCAGCAGAGGTAACTCTGGGTCTTCCTTTCCTGTGGCGGTCCTCATGAGAGCCAGATTCATCATAGCGCTTGATGGTTTTTTGCAACTGCACATGAAGAAACTTTCAAAGTTCTTGAAATCTTCCGGATTGACTGACCTTCATGTCTTAAAGTAATGATGGACTGTTGTTTCTCTTTGCTTATTTGAGCTGTTCTTGCCATAATATGGACTTGATCTTTTACCAAATAGGGCTATCTTCTGTATACCACCCCCACCTTGTCACAACTAACTGGCTCAAACGCATTAAGTTGGAAAGAAATTCCACAAATTAACTTTTAACAAGGCACCGCTGTTAATTGAATTGCATTCCAGGTGACTACCTCATGAAGCTGGTTGAGAGAATGACAAAAGTGTGTAAAGCTGCCATCAAGGCGAAGGGTGGCTACTTTGAAGAATATCAAATTCAAAAGATTTGATTTGTTTAACACTTTTTTGGTTACTACATGATTCTATATGTGTTATTTCCTAGTTTTGATGTCTTCACTATTGTTGTACAATGTAGAAAATAGTAAAAATAAAGAACAACCCTTTAATGAGTAGGTGTGTCCAAACCTTTGACTGGTACTGTATTTGGATTCATCAGGGGGTGCTGCAGAACCCTCAGTACCCCTACTTCTCGCGGCTATGCTGAACACAGCCCTGTGCTTGAGTTGCATTGGATAGCTGTCATCTTCAGAGCTCAAGAAACCTTTGTGTGTCCAAAGTAATTGTCCCTCTGGGATAAATCATGTTTTTTGTCCGAATTGAATTAAGTTCACTGTCCTTTGCTGTGTCAACATCTGTGGGGTACAGGTATTCTGGTGACCCAAATTCTTCTTAATGTGTGTTTCATATATGTGTATTCTCTCTTCCTGTGTTCTTTTTAAAATGTGTGTATTCTCTCTTCCTGTCTGTCCCAGCCCTGAGTTAGTTAACCCTGATGATTGTACGTCAGTGCACCAGTAGAGGCATCATCTCTCAGCTTTGTGTCCGTCTCAAAGAGCCCCGGACCCAGGGCAGACAGGATATGGCCAGACACAGCTCGGGTAGGACTAGTACACAGACACGCATGCCCACGCACACGCACGCACGCACACACACACACACACAGTGAAATCGTACATCCCATTTAGTTCCTGGGTTAACTGATGCTTTGTCTGTCTGTCTCTGTCTGCTTTCTTTGTTTGCATGTGTTTTCAGACCTGGCAGTGTTCAGGGACTTGTTCTCTAAAGCCAAACACGTGGCCATCTTGACGGGATCAGTGTTGGGCGCAGAGAGTGGGGTCCCAACCTTCAGAGAAGGAGGCTTCTGGAGGAAATGGCAAGCCCAGGTAAACACACCCCTGCTCAGGCATTTCAGTTGAATACATTCAGTTGTACAACTGACTAGGTATCTCCCATCCCAAATGGAACCCTATTCCTGTTATAGTGCACTACTTTTGACCAGGGCCCTCTCTTTCTTCCCGTTTCTCCCTCTTCCTTTCTCCTCCTCTGCTCCCGCCCCCTCTCTCTTTCTTCCCTTGTTTCTCCCTCCTCCTTCTCCTTCCCCCCATTTCCTCCCTCCCTCTTTTTTTCTCCCTAATTTTCTTCTTCCTCTCTTCCCCTACATCAGGACCTGGCCACCCCTGGTGCGTTCAGTCAGAACCCATCCAAGGTGTGGGAGTTCTACCACTACCGGAGAAAGTGAAGAAATGCAATTTACTGAGCATGTTTAATATACAATAGTGTAAGTGAAAGTACAACAATACATTTATACAAAAATCCATACATTTTACATATCAGGTGATGCCGAGGAAGAGCCCCAACCCGGCCCATTTGGCCATAGCAGAGTGTGAGGCGCAGCTGCAGAGACAGGGATGCCACGTCACCGTCATCACACAGAACATCGACGAGCTGCACTACCGCGCCAGATCCACCAACGTCCTGGAGATACACGGTATTGTAACCACGGAAATGTCACTCAGGTTGACTTTCACTGTCCCGAATAGCTAGCTAGTAGAGCCACGATAATATTACAATGTCACTGTCACTGGGAATACGTCCCAAATGGCACCCTATTCCCTATGAAGTGCACTACTTTTGACCAGAGCCCTACAGGTGATGGGCAATAGGGTGCCATTTTGGGGTGTAAACCTGTGTCTGAATAGCTAGTAGTGATTATTGGGGGGCTCATGTTATTGAAGTGTGTCTTTAGAGAATATTGTTGAAGTGTCACGTTCCTGACCTGTTTTCTGTTAGTTTTGTATGTGTTAGTTGGTCAGGACGTGAGTTTGGGTGGGCAGTCTATGTTTTCTGTTTCTATGTTGGTTTAAAGGGTGACCTAATATGGCTCTCAATTAGAGGCAGGTGTTTTTCATTTCCTCTGATTGAGAGTCATATTAAGGTAGGTGTTTTCACACTGTTTGTTTGTGGGTGGTTGTCTCCTGTGTCTGTGTCTATGTTACACCATACGGGACTGTTTCGTGCATTCGTCATTTTGTGTAGTCATTTTCCTGTTCGTGTTTTCTTCGTGTTTCATGTAAGTTCGTCGTCCAGGTCTGTCTACATCGTTTTGTTGTTTTGTAATATATCAAGTGTTCTTCGTGTGTTTAGTTCGTCTTGTAAATAAATCATTATGTATTCACAACCCGCTGCGCCTTGGTCGAATCACTACTCCTCCTCTTCGTATGAAGAGGAGGAGGAACACCGTTACAGAACCACCCACCAAATAACCAGAACCAAGGCAGGGTGTAACGGGAGGAAGGGACAACGCAAGAAGGAGGAATGGACATGGGAGGATGTTTTGGACGGTAAAGGTTACTACACATGGAGGAGATCCTGGCTGGAAGGGATCGCCTCCCATGGGAACAGCTGGAGGCACTGAGGAGAGCAGAGGCAACCGGAGAAGGGAACCGGCGTTATGAGGGGACGCGTCTAGCACGGAAGCCCGAAAAGCCCGTGAGTACTACCCAAAAATTTCTGGGGGGGGGCTAAGAGGTAGTGGGCCAAGGCAGGTAGGAGACCTGCGCCACTTCCCAGGCTAACCGTGGAGAGCGGGAGACGGGCAGAAACGTGTTACGCAGTAGAGCGCACGGTGTCTCCTGTACGTGTGCATAGCCCGGTGCGGGTTATTCCACCTCCCCGCACTGGTAGGGCTAGATTGAGTATTGAGCCGGATGTCATGAAGCCGGCCTACATATCTGCACCGTACGTCTCTTTGGGCCGGCTTACATGGCACAAGCCTTACGCATGGTGTCCCCGGTTCGCCTACATAGCCCGGTGCGGGTTATTCACCTCCCGCACTGGTCGGGCGACGGGGAGCATTCAACCAGGTAAGGTTGGGCAGCTCAATGCTCAAGGGAGCCAGTACGCTTGCACGGTCCGGTATTTCCGGCGCTACCTCCCGCCCCAGCCCAGTACCACCAGTGCCTACACTACGCACCAGGTTTCCGTGCGTCTCCATAGCCCTGTCCTCCTCCACGCACTCGTCCAATGGTGCGTGTCTCCAGCCCACACACCAGTGCCCTACACACACACCAAGCCTCCTGTGCGTTTCCAGGGTCCAGTACCCCCTGTTGCTGCTCCCCGCACTAGCCTTGAAGTGCGTGTCCCAGCCCGGTACCACCCGTGCTGGCACACGCACTAGGCCTAATGTGCGTATCCAGGGTCCAGTATGCCCTGTTCCTTCTCCCCGCACTAGCCTGAAGGTGCGTGTCCTTAGCCCGGTGCCTCCAGTTCCGGCACCACGCACCAGGTCTACAGTGCGCCTTATCTGGTCAGAGCCATCCGTCTCTCCAGCGCCATCTGAGCCATCCGTCTCTCAGCGCCATCTGAGCCATCCGTCTCCCCAGGCCATCTGAGCCATCCGTCTCCCCAGCGCCATCTGAGCCATCCGTCTCCCACGCATCTGGCTCCCACGCGCCATCTGAGCCATCCGCTCCGGCCATCTGAGCCATCCGTCTCCCCAGCGCCATCTGAGCCATCCGTCTCCCCAGCGCCATTAGAGCCATCCGTCTGCCCAGTGCCATTAGAGCCGCCCGTCTGTCCGAGCCGTCAGAGCGATCGCAGTCAGGAGCCGCTAGAGCCATTCGTCATCAGGATCTGCCAGAGCCACCAGACAGGATTGCCAGAGCGCACACGACAGGATCTGCCAGAGCCGCCAACCAGACAGGATCTGCAGAGCCGGCCAGACCCAGCAGACGCCAGGCAGAGCTGCCAGCAAAGGATCTGCCAGAGCGCCAACAGACAGGATCTGCCAGAGCCGCCAACCAACGGATAGCCAGAGCGCCAGCCAGCCATGAGCGTCCAGAGCGCAGCCAGCCATGAGCGTCCAGCCGCCAGCCAGCATGAGCGTCCAGAGCCGTCAGCCAGCCATGAGCGTCCAGAGCCGTCAGCCAGCCATGAGCGTCCAGAGCCGTCAGCCAG
This sequence comes from Salvelinus sp. IW2-2015, assembly GCF_002910315.2. Lineage (NCBI taxonomy): Eukaryota > Metazoa > Chordata > Actinopteri > Salmoniformes > Salmonidae > Salvelinus > Salvelinus sp. IW2-2015. The sequence continues at coordinate 8,677 of NW_019947204.1, read as the reverse complement.
CCATGAGCGTCAGAGCCGTCAGCCGTCATGCATGCCGCTCAGCCCAGAGCGGCCATTAATCCAGAACTGCCCTCAGTCCAGAGCTGTCTCTCTGTCCGGAGCTGCCTTTCAGTCCGGAGTTGCCCTCTATCCTGAGCTACCTCTCTATCCTGACCTACTCTCTTCCTGTGCTATATCTCTGTCTGACTACCTTATCCCGGCTGCTGCCTCTTGTCTCGATGTTACCAGGAAATTAAGTGGTGGAATAGGAGGGTGGTCAGTCGTAGGGGGAACGGAAGCTGGTTTGACTATGGGGGTGGGAGCCCTCGCCCAGAGCCTGAGCCACCACCGTGGTCAGATGCCCACCCAGACCCTCCCCTAAACTTTGTGCTTGGTGCGCCCGGAGTTCGCACCTTAAGGGGGGTTATGTCACGTTCCTGACCTGTTTTCTGTTAGTTTTGTATTTGTTATTGGTCAGACGTGAGTTTGGGTGGGCAGTCTATGTTTTCTGTTTCTATGTTGGTTTAAAGGGTGACCTAATATGGCTCTCAATTAGAGGCAGGTGTTTTTCATTTCCTCTGATTGAGAGTCATATTAAGGTAGGTGTTTTCACACTGTTTGTTTGTGGGTGGTTGTCTCCTGTGTCTGTGTCTAGTTACACAATATGGGACTGTTTCGTGCGTTCGTCATTTTGTGTAGTCATTTTCCTGTTCGTTTTTTCTTCGTGTTTCATGTAAGTTCGTCGTCCAGGTCTGTCTACATCGTTTTGTTTGTTTTGTAATATCAAGTGTTCTTCGTGTGTTATGTTCGTCTTGTAAATAAATCATTATGTATTCACAACCGCTGCGCCTTGGTCGAATCACTACTCTCCTCTTCGTATGAAGAGAGAGAGGAACACCGTTACATGAAGGTGTTTATTCATTGTTTAATAGTCACTTCATCCTGGGTAGTAGTCTAGGCTGTAGATATGCATATAAGCTTCACAGACTTCAAAACAATCTCTACACAATGTTCTCAGCTTAGGGAAGCCTGATCAAGACAATTTAGAGATGTGAAAGCAATTATATTTTGTAGAAATTGATTATTCGCCTCATCTAAAAAAATGCTTTTCCTCAATCTGGGTAAACACAGTAGTAGCTTGATCTGGGTACTAACCACAGTAGTTAGCTTGATCTGGGTACTAACCACAATAGTAGCTTGATCTGGGTACTAACCAATAGTTAGCGATTGGTATAACACGGTAGTTAGCAGATCGGTAGAACCACCAGTAGTTAGCTAGATCTGGGTACTAACACAGTAGTTAGCTAGATCTGGGTACTAACCACAGTAGTTAGCTAGATCTGGGTACTAACCACAGTAGTTAGCTTGATCTGGGTACTAACCAGACAGATTAGTTAGCTTGATTGGGTACTAACACAGTAGTTAGCTGATCTGTACTAACAGTATTAGCTAGATCTGGGTACTAACCACATTAGTTAGCTTGATCTGGGTACTAGACTAGTCTGTAGATGGTTTATGGTACTTTTATCTCTGTCTGGTTCCCTTGTTCTTTGTTTACTGTCTCTCTCTCTTCTCCTCTTTCTCTTCTCTACTAATCTCTCTTTCTCCTCATCTGTGCCGGTCTCTGTAACCACAGTCAGTCTGTTAAAAAAAATTGCTGTTTTGAGTTGGCACATTATCATTGTCTACTGTCAGTCTCTTCTCTTTTCTAATCTCTTCTCTCTCTCTCCCTCCTCGTGTGTGACGACAGGCAGTCTGTTTAAAACACTGTATGAGCTGTGGTAATGTTGCGGTCAGCCACAAGAGCCCCATCTGTGCTGCCCTGGAGGGCAAAGGTTAAGTCACAGTCAGTTCAGCAACTTCTTGGTAACAGTTATTTATTTATTAGGCTGTCTCTCTCTCGCTTTGTCTTTCTACTGCGCACGGCCGATGTTCGGGTCTGTCTGTCTGTCTGTCTCTCTGTCGCTCTGTCTGTCTGTCTGTCGCTCTCGCTCTGTCTCTCTGTCGCTTCTCGCTCTGTCTCTCTGTCTTCTCGTTCCTGTTTCTGTCTGTCGTTCTGTCTGTCTGTCTGTCGCTCTGTCGCTCTGTCGCTCTGTCGTCTGTCGCTCTCGCTCTGTCTCTCGTCTGTCGCTCTCTCTCTCTGTCTCGTTTGTCTGTCGCTCTGTCGCTCTGTGCTCTGTCTGTCTGTCGCTCTCGCTCTGTCTCTCTGTCGTTCGCTTCGTCTCTGCTCTCTGTCTCTCTGTCGTCTCTGTCTGTCTGTCTGTCTGTCTGTCTGTCGGTTTGTCTGTGCTATAAAACTTCCTTTAACACCTGCTATCTCTGTGTGTTACAGGTTCCACTTCCACGGCCCCTGCGGGACCACCCTGCCCCTGCACTGGCACGCCATGAGACTGAAGCCAACTGAAGAGGCAGGAAGTCCCCCCGCCCAACAACCCTAAAATTGCCCAATCTGAGGAGCTGTGTCTCCCCTGGCCTGTCCCAGCCATAGTGCACTTTACACAGACTAGGCTGTATAACGCTGGATGGGTATATGAATGCAATGTAACGAATGCTATAGTACAGCAAACACACTTGCCTCTATACAGGTAATACGGCAACACGGCTAGGGCCTATGAGCTACCACTTTGGATTGGTGTTTTTGCATGATATAACCTATATGTTGTTAATTTCTCTCCCCAAAAAGTCTATGACATGAAGTGCAATATATCATCCACAATGTTTCCCTTTGCTAAGGGCTTTTCATCCGATACCAATGCATTAGATCTGGATATAAGATAGACACATAGATCATGGTTGTATTGTCAAGACCAGGAATAACCAAAGTCTGTATCACCATAATCTGATTTACTTTGAACCACAATAGTTAGCTAGATAGAGTGCTTCTGAAATTAAGTCGGTGCGGACACTAGGGGCCAGTGTTTAGCTGTTTTGGGTAGTTTTTCAGTTTGGAAAAGGTGTAAAGCTAATATTGGTGATTTACCGCCACCTGCTGTGCTGGAGTCCTGAACCAAATCTTGTCATTCATTTGTTGTGACCACTAGATGGCGATAGTAAAGCCATTTACAAACCAGAGCACCCAATTTGAAGAAGACAATGCTCTGTCATTGGCTGATTGCTCCCAAGCTATAGGAATCCTCACCCAGTTGACTACATTAAAATGGTGGAAGCCCTTAATGGCACTGCCCATGCTAAAACAAGCTTTTGGGCACAAGAGTCCTCTATCTATTTCTATGGTCTCTACAGAGCCAGGGAAAAGCCTTATTCATTCCTGTTGGGGTTGGAGAACCTGCTGTATCTTTTGTAAAAGAGAATGTGTTCTCTATAACCTACCTGGTATTACATTGAAAACTCTTATGGTAAGTTTGAGTGGTTCTGAAGCCTGGTCCCTCTCTAGTTCTGACTTCATGTGAGTGTTCATTGATGTGTCTCTTTCAAGATTCAAGTTTCAAGTTTTATTAGTCATGTGTACAGGATACACATGGTATACACTGTCCAACGAAATGCTTACTTGCAGGTTCCTTCTCCACAATGAAACAACAATAAGAAATAATAGAAGAAAATGATATGAACATAAAGTAAATGGCTCAGTAGAATATAATAAACATTTTAGCAAAAGTATATTACAGGAAGGCACAATTTATAGTCCAATATTTACATGTGTTTTGGGGGTATTGGGGGGCGAGTGTTTAAGAGCAGTTGCCATATAATTTAATGTTAATTTCTCTACCATAAGCCTCCTCCAATGTCATTTTAGAGAATTTGGCAGTACGCCCACCAGCCTCACAACGTGTGTAGCGCCGTGTGAGCGAGAAGTTTGCTGATGTCAACGTTGTAAACAGAGCGCCCCATGGTGGCGGTGGGGTTATAGTATGGGCAGGCATAAGCTATGGACAACGTACACAATTGCAATTTTAGCGATGGCAATTTGAATTCACAGAGGTACTGTGACGAGATCCTGAGGCCCATTGTAGTTCCATTCATCCAACACCATCACCACATGTTTCAGCATGATAATGAACGGCCCCATGTCGCAAGGATCTGTAGACAATTCCTTGAAGCTGAAAATGTCCCAGTTCTTCCATTGCCTGCATAATCACCAGACATGTCACCCCTTGAGCATGTTTGGGATGCTCTGGATCAACGTGCTCTGGATAATATTCCACAGGCCACAATCAACAGCCTGATTAACTCTATGAGAAGGAGATGTGTCACGCTGCATGAGGCAAATGGTGATCACACCAGATACTGACTGGTTTTCTGATCCACGGCCATACTTTAAAAAAGTTATCTGTGACCAACAGATGCATATCTGTATTCCCAGTCATGTGAAATCCATAGATTAGGGCCTAATGCACTTATTTTAATTGACTGATTTACGTATATGAACTGTAACTCAGTAAAATCTTAGAAAATGTTGCATGTTGCGTTTATATTTTTGTTCAGTATACATACTGTATCTGCCTCAATTACCTCGTACCCCTGCGCATCGACTCGGTACTGGTATCCCGTGTATAAGTTATCGTTACAATCTGGGTCAGGTGGGCGTCATTTGGAAGCTTATTGTATTGCCAACATGACTAGATAAGTTATAAAATAGGATCTTACAGCGTTAGGCTTTCACAAGGCACTTCAGAGAAACAGAGTCATTTTGGTGCACATAGAATGAGTCATGAGGGCATTCAGGTGGGTGTTCCACGGCTTCGTTTCTTTCAAAAAATATAAAACGTAGACTCATTCTTTTAAGAACTACTCAGGGTATGACATGTCATCCTTCTAACTGTACATCAAACAGAGAGATCGTAAACATATTACATGAGTTTTATGATATGGAAATGTGAAGTGCACATTTGGACTCACAGGTGTTTTGGTTAGCTTGTATGACATCAAAGTGGTATTTATTATAATCCTCAACGTCTCATGTTCCAGAACGCAATGAGTCCGCTTGATTTGCAGCATTCCCCTCTCTCTGACAACAAAACATGTGCAAAAGTAGCCCAATTAGCGGGAGGGATAGGGACATCTTATTTGACTGGTGCTCCCCTTTTGGAGCGCTGTCAGATGTATCCCATACAGTAAAGCCGGGACCCTGAGCTCTGATGTCATGTACAGGATTTCACTTTACAGCCACTGCTTCTAATTTAGGTGCTTATCATTGGACAAATCTGCAATTTTAAGGGCTACAACTGTTTTAGAACGAAAGGAAATTCATTGATGATGAATGGAAATGGATGCAAATGAGATAGTGTGTGCCGAGCGGTTGGCACTTTGTGTGTTCATGGTAGGCTCTGGATCTGTCAGAGGAAATGATGTACAAACCAGTGGAGGCTGCTGAGGCGAGGATGGCTCATAATAATGGGTGAAACAGAGTAAATGGAATGGCATCAAACACATGGAAATCATGTGTTTGATGTATTTGCTACCATTCCACTTATTCCGCTCCAGCCATTACCATGAGCCCGTCCTCCCTAATTAAGGTGCCGACAATCTCCTGTGGTACAAACCCATGCTTCAGTCCACATCTCCACAGTCTCTGTGTGCGTGCGTGTGAGACAGCGAGACAGAGAGAGTGATGTGTGTGTGTTTTAGGGTTGGGTCCACATATGATACTATCGAGTATCTGCGATATTTGACATTGACGATATATGGTTGAGAAATCGTGATGTGCAAGACTATACTCTATTTGAACTTTACAAATCAAACCTGTATCAATATGTTCAAAATGAGGTCTAAATTAATTAACTAGGCCTTGTTTTTTCGCTATAAGAGTATCGCTATAAGAGTATCATGAGAAGGCGACTATAATATCATAAATAAGCACAAAAATAGCACAGTCTGGAATTATTTTGTCGTTAACTGTGTAAAATGCATACTATTTGGGTGATTTGTATGTTGTGTGTGTGGTAGGGGGATCCAGACAGCCTGTGGATGTGTGTCAGGGTGATATGCACCTCCAGGAGACGATGGGATTCCTGTTGACACTTCCTGCTCTAGAGTGGCACACACACACACACACACACACACACACACACACACACTCTTCACAGGCCCATTTCGCTTGCAGCTTCCTGGTGGGGCTGTGGCTCAGGTTTGGTTGCTACTCATTGTCAGCTGTGGATCTCTGTGGTCAAATGCGATTATTAACGTGGAGAGGAGCTAATTGAGATTTACTCCTTAAGGAACAAAGGAAATCATACTACTGGGATCTGAGTCATAGCTTAGCCTCCTGTCCTCTCCCCAGTCTTCCTCCTGTCTCTCTTCTTCCTGTCTCGCCTCCTCTCTCTACATTTCTCTCCTTCTCTTCCCCTCTCTTTCTCTATCTTTCTCTCTCCCCCCCTTTCTCTCTTCATTACCCTCTCATTCCTAAGTGTGTCTTAGTGTGTGTGTGTCTTCCCCCTCTGCCTCTATCACCTGGCCATTAGAGTGAGAATGATGGTCCGATGGTCTCCCATGTCTCGCTGCTCCAAAAATAACAGCCCATTTCCCGCCTGTTAAGAGGCGATTTCACACCAATCTGAGCCGCATTGCCTGGGCTTGTTAGAGAGAGAGAGAGGGAGGGAGATAGCGAGGGAGCGAGAGGGAGGGGATAAAGGAGAGAGAGTGGTGGAAGGAGATGAAGAAAGAGACAGAGAGTGATATACACTACAAAACATTTCCATGACAGACTGACCAGGTGAATCCAGGTGAAATCTATGATCCCTTACTGATTTCACTTGTTAAATCCACTTCAATCAGTGTAGATGAAGAGGAGGAGACAAGTTGAAGAAGGATTTTTAAGCCTTGAGTCAATTGAGACATGGATTGTGTATGTGTGCCATTCAGAGGGTGAATTGGCAAAACAAAATATTTAAGTGCCTTTGAACGGGGTATAGTAGTAGGTGCCAGGCGCACTGGTTTGTGTCAAGAACTGCAACGCTGCTGGGTTTTCACGCTCAGCAACCTTCTGGTTATGAGCCTTGTTACCTTTCCACTGGACCACCTCCAGTAGCTGACTCTGGATCTGTCAGAATGTGTACAGTACTGAGCAGTAGGCCTACGCCTGTAGCCTCCTCCTCTCTCTTCTCTCTCCCTTCTCTACCCCCCCTCTCTCTGCCACTAACCCGACACACAGGAATCCCAATTCAATCATATTTTTCATTAAAAAAAAAACTTAAACGTCATATTTTATTCATTGAGCTGGCAAACTTTGATAGAGAATTACCTTGGAGCTGTGATATCCACTGACACCCCTCCTTCTTCCCACTGACACCCCTCCTTCTTCCCACTGCGCCCCTCTCTTCTTCCTACTGACATAACCCTCCTTCTGCCATGGACACCGCCTCCTTCTTCCAACTGACACCCCTCACTTCTTCCCCACTGGCACCCCTCCTTCTTCGCCCAATGACTACCGCCTCCTCTTCCCACTGACACTCCTCCTCTTCCCACTGACACCCCTCTTCCCCACTGACACCCTCCTTCTTGACCCAACTGACAACACCCTCTTCTTTCCAACTGACACCCCCCCTTCCCACTTACACCCCTCCTCTTTCCACCGACACCCCCTCCTTCTCCACTGAACCCCTCCTCCTTCCCGACTGAACCCCTCCTTCTCCACTGACATCCCCTCCTTTCTTTCCCACTGGACACCCCCTCCTCCTTCCCACTGACACCCCACTTTCTCCCACTGAACTCCTCCTCTTCCCACTGACACCCTCTTCTTCCCACTGACACCCCTCCCTCTCCCACTGACACTCCCCACCACCCCATCCTTCTTCCCACGATACACCCCTCCTTCTTCCCACTGACACCCCTCCTTCTTCCCCACTGATACCCCTCCTTCTTCCCACTGACACACCCCTTCTTCCACTGACACCCCTCCTTCTTCCCACTGACACCCCTCCTTCTTCCACTGACACCCCTTCTCCCACTGAAACCCCTCTTCTTCCAATGACACCCCTTTCTGCCCATCTGACACTCCCCTCCTGTTCCCACTGACATACCCTCCTTCTTCCCGACTTGACACCCCTCCTTCTTCCCACTGACACCCTCCTTCTTCCCACTGACACCCTCCTTCTTCCCACTGACAACCCCTCCTTCTTCCCACTGACAGCCCTCCTTCTTCCCACTGACACCGCCCCTGCTTCTTACTGACACCCCTCTGCTTCCCACTGATACCCCCTTCTCCCTGACACCCTCTTCTCCCACTGACACCTCTCTTTTCCCACTGACACCCCCTCCTCCTTCCACTGACACCAACTGCTCCTCTTCCCACTGACACCCTCTCCTTCTTCCCACTGACACCCTCCTTCCTTCCCTACTGACACTTCTCCTTCCCTATACCCGCTTCTCCACTGGAGCACCAGCTCCTTCTTTCACTTGAACCCCTACCTTCTTACCCCTGACCACCCCTCCTTCATCCAGCTGACACCCTCTTCTTCCCACGATACCCGCTCTTCTTCCCAACTGACACCCTTCCTTCTTCACTTACCCTCCTCTCACTCGACAACTCCCTCCTTCTTCCAGACACCCTGACGCTTCCCAAAATGAGTCGGATGAAATCCAAAATGCACCCTTTTCTATATAGTGCATCTATAGGTCACATAGGAACTCTGTCAAAAGGAGTACATTATTGGAATTCTACTGGGACGTACGCTTACTGTAACATTATTAACTGTTGCATCACTAGCTTCAGAATGTCCTTAGGCGAGTTCGTGAAACTCAA